>NC_045643.1:17156619-17239119 GCF_009829145.1 Chiroxiphia lanceolata
AGCGCTGACTGTAGCAGCCGAGGCGGGGTGTTTGTTTAAACAGTGTTTACCAAAGAAAGGTGAAAGCGTTGCGCTGTGGTGCGGGGGGTATGCATGCGTGAGTGTGCGTGTATATGTGCGTGTTTTAACAACAAGAGGCAAAACTCATCTGGAAACGCTTCCCTGAATTCTCCAGCAAATTCCGTCTCTCTCCAAGAGAGCCAGCAAGTCGCTTCGAGAGAGCACTTAATGTTTCCGAGGATGCAATTAATTACTGTCCTCAAAGAGAGACTTCTGATAAGTGTTCTTTACTTGGACTTCGCTTAGGGCTTTTGACTCATTATCCATGAGTGGTCTTTGTAGGAGGAATATTAGATGTGCGGGGCTGACACTCGATTTCTACATGCTGCGTTGTACAACAGACGCAGTGGCAGGGGGAAGTACTAATTACCTTAAGGCTGGCTAATAACGCAGTTTTCCAACATTACCTCTAACGGGTTGAAGTTAGTAATCAGCAAGAAAAGGGGCACACATGGATTTCGACAGGTCCACGCTAATGGGAGCGCATAGATCAGTGTGAGGATGATGATGACCGAGCCAGTGTTTCAGGAGGACCTGAAATAGCATCTCCCCGCCCTGACGGAGCCATTGGGCTGGGGAGCAGCCGCCTTCCCCAGGCACACAGGGAATTTTAGACTTGTCGGATCCGTTTCAAAACGTTACGGCCCTCTCCGCCGCCTGCCTCTCTGCCAGCAAGGCCACGGCGGAGCAACATTGCGAATCCAGGGTTCACCCTTAAAAATGCCCCGCCCGAGGCTGGCCCGGTGCCACCATGCCCTGACAGTGGGCTGAGGTCCTTCTGGGGAGCGAGTGCCAGTCGGGATGGGGGTCCCGAGAGGCGAGGACACGCGACGGACACGGTTTCTGTCCCCCAGCCTTGGATAGGGAGCTCAAAAGTGTTTAGAAAGGGGTCTTCTCGCTCGGTCACCCGGTGAAGTCTTTTCATCTTAATTAATCCCCACCAAATGTCAAAAGCAGATATGACCCTCCTTTTCCATGACAAGAAAGTATATGTATTTTTAATGATTTGGGTTGATTTCCTTACGAGACAAGGCAGGAAACTGCAGCTCTCCTTTATGTGCTGCCTCGCCCCCTTTCCAGACAGGATTGCTTCCTTCCCAGCTCTCTTTCTCCTCTGGCACCGGCTCCACTGCTGTCGGTGACCAAACCAAGTGCTGCGGCTCGGAAGGGGAAACGTTAAAGCCTTCGCACGTCCCCGGCCCCATCAACCCTGGAACACGATCATTATTGGGGAGGGGACAGGCTCCGGAGTTCTGCCCCGGTCCCGCCGACCGGAGAGGGGAGGCCGGAGAGAGAGGCGGAGGGAGCGGGCGGGGAGCGAGGAGCGCTGCAGGCTGTACTGCGGCTCCAGCCGGCTCCCCACACTCAGGGAACGGGGGGAACGTGGCGAGGACAAACTTTGCAAAGCCTCCATCTGAGAGGAGAGATGGATGAGACGGACCCCGGCAGCCCCGGTGGGAGCAGCGGCTCGGCCTTGGGGCCTCGACGCGCCCCGCACCTGCTGGGGACCCCCGAGAGAGCACAACCCGAGCAGGGCAGAGGGTTGGCCCCAGCAGAGCGCTCCGAGAAGGGACAGGCGGCGGAGAGGGAGGATGCGGAAAGCCCCAGGGAGGTGGTGGCCGGGAGCAGTGGCCTGCGCCCGCTCCGGGTGGCACTGAGTTCTCTGCTGTGGCGCACAGAGCGGCCCTGCGCGGCTATTCGAACTCGCCGTGCGCTTGTCGAAGGCAGCGCCCTTCCCGGATGGAAGCACGGAGGACCGGCAGCTTGGGACGCTCTGGGGCCGTGAGTGTCCCTGCCACGCTGGCTAGTGCGGTTGTCCACCCCGCCTCGCTCCGAGGAGACCCCTGGCGCTGCGACTCTCCGGCACAACACTCAATTACAAGGGCTGTGATTACAACCATATATCTCTACCGCGCTCCGCGTGCTCGGGTGTCAAGGATAGTGTTTTAGAGAGAGTGCGAGGGGCAGCAATTCATACGGGGGAGCTGACAGTTCTTTGATGTGAAAATGATGCCCCGGTTTTTACTCCAGGGTGCACAACCGAAGAAAGATTACACTGTTTAAAAAGAGAAATTTAAACCCAGGTGATAATAGTAACGAGCCAAGGAGATGCAGTAGGGAAGTCAGTTTTATAAGTAGAAAAGCAATCTCTGAAGGCCTTGTGTGGCCCGTTGGGTCCGAGCGAGTGGAGCTGAATTCCTGATAAATCATTAATCATGGATGATCTTTTCAGCTAAAGACCATCATCCCTGCTTAGGTTCTCATGATCGCCAGACTCCGGTCCCGGGGGCTTGTTGTGCCATTTGAAGCGAGGCCTCGTGTGCCCATAGCAGCAAAAGAGGCCCAGGTCTCCCACTCATTTCTACTTTCACCGAGAAGGACACTCATGACAGAGGAGAAAACAACCCAACCTCATCATTGCTGTTTTCTTTATAAAATGATGTGAGGGACAGATTCTGTTTTGAAGTACTTTTAAAAATTTTTAATTATCTATCTATCTATGTATCTATCTATCTGTTTATCTAATCTCCGCGCCGTCCCTGCCCGTCTCTGCCCTCCCACCGGTGACTGTGAGCCCGGGGTGCCAGGCGTCGCAGCTGCCTCCCTCCCGTGTCCCGTGGGAGACAGGCTCCTGCCCGACCCCTCCGCGAGCAGCCTGCCCGCCCTTCCCGCACCCCGCGCCGGGATGGACAAGACGGTGCGTTTTTTCCAAACGCACCAGCTGGTTCAAAGCCTTTCTTTTCTAACCAGTGGCCAGCTATTATCAGCACATTATTAAAACTCGATTCAGAGCACCTTAATGAGTCTTCCACTTATTAGCGACGGGGGAGAATTTCAGAAGAGTGATCAGTTAAGTCCTGTCTATATTTTCCAGACTACACAAATCAGGCTTTTACATTCAGCTTCTCGCGTCATCATCCTCCAGCGTGAGGTGGTCATCATGACCAGAGCAGTTTTGTGCAAGAAAACAAGCAAACAAAGATTCTAAGAGTAAAATCGTTTCGGAATATTTGCTGTAGAGCAAAGACATCTCCAGGGTGCTTGGTGGTGTGTTTCTGAGTGGGGTAAAGCTCCCCCACTGAACACATCAGCCAGTAGGTAGGACTTCTTCTCCACACAGTTTTTACAGCCTACTGAACTTGTCAGAAAAACGAAGCTTTCCTTTCCCAAACTTCCATTTCTTTGCTAGTCCAGACTTAAAATTGCCGTTCTCAGAGAGTATCGAGAAACCTCCACGCAGAAGTAATCAAGGCAGAGGACAAAATGCACCCGCAAGGCAACTAAGAAAGGATCTGAAAAACTTCAGATAGAGAAACACAAACAAATATATTCTCCAGTACAGATTTATTACGACTTTCCTCTGTTTTGCTGAGCGCGAGTCAAACAGAAGGGGAAATATCGGTTTGCTTTGACAGTGAGTGAGTCTTAAAAAATACGGATCGGAACTATGTTTCAGGAGTAATTGAAAAAGCGCTCAGAAACCCGATCCCGAGCCTTTTGGGTACCGCTTCGTGACCACAGCTTCGCCCCTCTCGGGAGTCGCCTACTTTCAAAGAGCCGAGACACCACCCGAGGGTACCCGAGGGGCCCGGACAGGGCGGGAGCTGGCACTGGCCCCGGCCCCGCCGCGGCCCCCGGGGGCACCCAGCCTGCTTCTTCAAACCCTGGTCTCTCCTAAGCTCCCATTATCAACACTCCCTCTCGTCAACAGCCAGTGACTTTGCTGCCCCGAATCTTTTGAAATCCGTTTTCCCGGGTCAGATCTATTTAGGACCCAACGCGGTCCTTCCCTCATTATACATAATTTAAAACACCAGGAAGACGTTATTTGTTGTCGAACTAAATAGAACACATCACCTCTAGTTAAATCTGTAAATTACATTATGCTGCTGCTCTAGTTTTGTTTTCATAATTTTAAAAAATCTGAGCAAATCAATTATATTAGCCATATGGCTTGATCATATCAGCTAATTTTCATTTTTGAACAGCAATTGTTGTTTAAACACTGACAACTTATTAGTTAAGGTGTTTAGGAAAGATGTCTCCAGTCTTGACTTATTTAAAAGATGATTGAAATGACTATGACTACTTCAAGTAAAGTCATTAAACCATTCTCCCAGTATTTTTCACTTTCTGTGTATTTAAAGAGTTCAAAACAGCAGTAGCTGAGCTGCAGCCTGATTTATACTTCTGGAATGGAGGCCATGAGACCATCAGGCTTTCAATTCAATCTATTCCAGTTTGTAATGATTCGCTTAAAAGGAGCCAGTTTTTTGGTATGCAGCAGGTAAGTAGTAATTTTTCTTAGTTATTTTAAAGGTGTGTAGTATTCAGAATGTACAAGTGGTTCCACTCTGGCATTTGCACATTGCAAATAAAAAACTTCACCCCTCAATGATCTTAATATTTCGTCCATTAAAAGTACTTACTCATTTAAATGGGAGTGTGTTTAACTGCTAGACAGATGGTCTACAGCACACACAATTATAAAGCAAAGGTCTGTGTATGTTGCCATATTTTAGACTCCAGATTTCCTGCTTCCCTATACATTTTTGCAAGCAGTTTATTTTTCCATACAAAATACTAACTCAGGTGGAGAAGCAGTCTGGAATTCATTTCTGCTATCAGAGACTCAGAGCATAACCCTTCAGGCAATCTTAATTTTCTGACAGAGATTTTAACTACTTCAGTACTTCAGATTTTTAGAGCATTTTAAAAACCATTCTGAAATGCTCTTTAGAACACTAGGATTTAAAATATTTGAGAGAAATTTCTGATCATGTTTACTTTATTAAGAAAATACTGAAAAAATATCTTGGCCTTCCATCAGCAAAACTGAAGATTGACCAGACAATGAGAACTGGCAATTTTTTAAGCTGTAGTGTACTACAAATGAAAAGAGGTTACAAACAATGTGCAAAGTTAAGAAACACCAAAACTGAGCTTTGTATTACAAATTGACTACATTTACTGTCAGCTTGTCTCAGCCCAGCACAGAGGAAGCTGGTGTTCACTCACTGGTCAGCTAATTAAGCCTGTGCACTTATCTGGCCCAGGTAGGGCTCTCAGCAATATTTCTCATGCAAGATTCTGACTCTGGGTTAAATACAGATTTGGTAATTTTCTGATCAGATTTTTTGTGGTTCTTCTCATTCCCATTGCTGCTAGCTCATTAACAAATGAACTCTCAGAATGATTCTATAAAGTAAGAATTAATTCCACTTTGTAACTGCGATCCCAAAGATCAGAAGACATACAAAATCTGCATTCATTTTGTATGTCCTATGGAGGATACTGAGCTGATAATTTTAGTGTTGTTAACAGTGTTTTTTGCTCATTGCTTTGCAAAACAAAATTTTGAATGTGATTTGAAAACCGTAACATGGAAAATAGAGTTTGTAAACAATTATGAAAAACTGGATTTGAATGTAGTGCTTAGAATTGTATGGAAGTTCTCTAGCAAGACAGAGGTTCAATTATATTAATCAAGGCAGCATTCATCTATTCTCTGAGACTGTTCTTTCCTTTACTTCAACAAAGAATTTTCAGAATAATTTAAATTCTCTGGCAAGTGGCTGGGGTTTTACCAATATCAGACTTTCCCTATACAGCCCTGGTCACTTTCAGAGGAACTTGTGTCTGCCCTGGATGAGTTCAGCCATTCATGCAGCAATAGAGATTAGGATTTTATCCTCCATGACTGCATCATAGTGCAATCACAGCTGGTGGAGCAAGGAGAGACAAGGCTGCATAAATCACACTAAAACTGTCAGTTCCCAAGTTCCAAATGCTCGACTTTTCAATCATAGCTTCCTTTTGAAACAGCTTTTTGCATCTGCTTTCCTGGATTAAAGAATCAGTAAATGGCCAATCCTTTCCCCACATATCTCCCATCAGTACCTGGAGCAATGCTGGGTGGACCTGTTAAGGCAGCAAGCAGAAGGGAATAGCATACATAACGTTATCCGGGGCTGGCGTACCTACAGCGATTTAATATCAGGAAAGGAACACCAAAATTCAATTGTCAGATCTAGAAGTGAATCTGTTGTAAAGGGCAGAGATGCCTCTCTTGATATTTCCACCAACTCTGACTCCTTCTGTTCATGTCAGGTCTTTCTCATCCCCTTCCCCCAGTGCAGTTGCAGACTGTCACACTTATCGCTGATTATCAGATCTTAGACCTTCAATTGTCCCAAGTGGTCTTCCTGAACCTGATCTAAATTTCAGTGAAGTCTCTAGGATTTGATTGGACCTATGTGCCTGCAACTGGTTGTATGATTTAACAGTTTGTTTCATCAAAAAAAGTAAAATTGCTTTTTAACTGGTCACTTCCAGTCTCTTCCCAGAAATCTGTCTGGGCTTAAAGAGAAGGTAGGACCTGTGGATGAGCCACCCAGGCCAGGGGAAAGAACAGAAGACTGGAAATAGAAAAACTAATTCATAGGCTTGTTAGATTCAGATTTTACAGTTTTAAGAGACCTGGATGCTCTTTTTAACGCAAACAAATGAGCAAAGCATGATCTATCATTTCAGTTTGCTGGAATTATGCTCATTTCACTATGGGTTTTACGTTGGGAACCTGGCAGAAGCAAGTCCTAACAAACAACAGATTTAAAAGGACATGAGTGATTTGACACAAAATGAAATCCACATGAGTCATGACACAAACTATTCAACTTGAGGAGACCTGTTTGTAGATCTATAGTTACTTGTTTGCGGTTCTGTTAAGGCGTTCAAGGAGGATGTAGGCTGACACAATTCACATTTTACCAAAAAGCGTGCTGAGGCTCTTGCATGACAGAGCAATCCCATCTTTTCCCATCTCTGATGACATTTCCTTAATCCACCTTTTTGTCCACTGTTGGGATACTCTGAAAGCATATCAGATGGATTTCTCTAGTTTTTGGTCAGATAGACTGCTTTTTATGTTCCATGAGGTTTGTTTTACTGCCCATAACCAGGGAAAAATAAAATCTAGAAGAAAGTGTGATTATCATTTGGGAAGAAACAAGACATTTTCAGAATGAAGGCTAAAGGTCCCAAAGCTCATCTGTATATGAGAAGGAAATACGGTCAAGGGACTAACTGAATTGTGTGGCATAGTCTTCACACAGATCAACAGGCACATTGCATTAGTTTCAGTGTCTTCCAGTTATGCTTTTGGCTACGCTTCGGTACTGATCAGTCCCCAGTCACACTACTCAACTATTTCAAACATAACCTAGAGATCATTTTGTCCATTCAGATTTAAGATCTGGAAAACAGAAATTGCATCAGAGTTGTCATTCCAGCTCTTGGGGTTTGTCCAATTCTTGGGGTTTGGGCAACAGCCATTTGAAAGACTGTAACACTTTCATTACTCTCATGGGTTGGTTACTTAAAAAAAATTCTGTCAAAACTGTGGCATTCACATCTCTGCCAGTTCATCACTTCCTAGACATGTATGGAAAATTCTTGAGAGAGGAGAATATTATCAATCAGTTAATTATCAGCTTCAGACAAAGCAACGTGGGGAAGTGAATGAGGTCTTGCATTTTTATATCTGCTCTGAGTATACATCTGTGTGCTTGATTTTATTGTCTTTACTGGGCTGACTATGACCCGTTATCTAAACGTATGTATGGAAATACAGATATACTGGGAATTTGTATGAGGTAAGTTTAAAAGAATGGTGAGAATGGAGGAGATGGTTTGGTTTGAAGTGATGTCTTTGAGAGAAAATATAATTTCCTTTAAGAAGAGAGGGTCCTATTTTTTATTGTTCATCTTGTCCCTACTGATCTTTGTGGTCTGTTTCTCATGGCAGAGTCCTAAACCATTGGAAGGAGACTAATCCAGTCAGAAATGTGAATGAGAAGGGGAAAAGTAGAGCAAAGGATTCCTGACCTACATTTGCAGCCACTCAACTTCACAGAGAGAAGCAACATTTCCTAAGATAAAAGTGAATAAAAGTTGTTTTTCAGATGTGCAGTGAATCATTTCTAATGCCTTATAAAGTATTATTTTGTTGACAATGTCTCTTAAAGAATCTGTTTATGGAATGCAGTGTTACTTCATGAAATTTTACCCCATGAAAAATAGACCTTTTCTCTGAAAAAAATCCAACAACACAGACTTAGCAGCAGAATCTTTAATGTCGAGAAATGGGCAAGATGTCAGTTTTATGCTGCATCAGAAAGACAGATATATATATTTCACCATTTCTCCTATCCTATTTATGATTGTTGCAATCACAAATAATGTAGCTGAGATCTAGTATCTACTTGACCTTATGTATTGCTACATCTTGCTCCAAGGGTAGCAGCACTTTGTCATATCAATTTCTCTTTCTTGGGTTCTTATCTAGTATTTAACTCTGTCTATTCTTCAGGAGCCCAGGAGCACGATTCTGTAGTCTGCAGTGCTTCCCTTTGAAGAATCTCAGTTGCTGTGCAAAAGCCATATCTAAAAATCAACCTGAGATTAACATATTTGACATGCTTCTTATTAAAAAGATGGAATCCAAAATTTTTTGTCTGTGCACTTTACAACTTGGTACAATTCAGATGATAAAATGAAGTGTGATAGCTTTTATTCTGGTGAATGGCATGCCATGTTCTATAATGTCACAGTGCCTTTTTGTATTCTGTAAAAGCACTTTCCGTATCTTGTTTTGTAACTAAATATTTTTTCATCTCAAATAAAGAAAAGTTTTAGCTAATTTTCATTAACTTAATCCCATTTCACATATTAATTTATCACCTATTATTTACATTTGTGAAGAAAAAATGCATTGCTGTGCAGACAGGTCTGCAAATGAAAAAAATCAATTTATTTTTTCAGATACATTTGTGAATCCTTGAATGATGGAACTCCTGCTTAAATACCTGATTATGCATACAAATTCCACAGTTCATTTTTGGTCAGATCATGACTTTTTAGGAGCCAATTTTTGGAAAAATTTTATCTCCATCTCCACCTGTCTCTATCTCCCTATCTTTGATATCATCTTGTAGTAGCTTTCTTCTGATGGACCTCTGGACAATGTCCTTCTAGGATTACCTTAGACTGCTACTGGCAGTTTTCCAGGTAAAAATCCTTCCTGTCCTATAGGAACTACAGTATATGAATATTCTTTTGCTCAGCTAAACTATTAGCCTGTTGTCAAACTACTGAAGAATAAAACGTTCTTTTTCTCTTGC
This sequence comes from Chiroxiphia lanceolata, assembly GCF_009829145.1. Lineage (NCBI taxonomy): Eukaryota > Metazoa > Chordata > Aves > Passeriformes > Pipridae > Chiroxiphia > Chiroxiphia lanceolata. The sequence goes on from NC_045643.1 coordinate 17,165,862, forward strand.
AGAGCAGTGTGCATATCTCAGCAGGGAGCTTTTCTGTGTTATGATCCTTATATTTCATCTGAGTGCTAAATGCATGAAAGTGGTTATTGATAATGATCTAGTTTGAGTACTAAAATTTTTCAAGGTTTTCTTCCCTATCTTTGATAAATTTCACAACATTTGTGTAGTTATTCTGGTCTCGCATAAAAGTTGCAGCACATTTTGAAGAGGCTTCCCCAAGGATTTGGAATGTTATTTCTCTTTTCTTAAAGACCCTCTATAGGTTATCTCCTTTCTGAAATTTTCAGTTTGGAAGGCAAGAACTAGACCCTGGTAGTGAAAGAGCTCCTCTAAAGTTTCTATTTCATTACTGAACTTACCAAAAAAAGTGTTTCTATCACAAATTGAAAATAACGATCAATTAAAGTAAGAGAAGATAAGTTCTTACTTGAGTTCAGTTTGACAAATATTCACCAGCTATCTGAGAACAGCTGATTTTAAACCAGGCAGAGATGATATTGCAGAAGAATGAAATTGGGAAGAGTGGCTGTATGCCAGAGAAGTAATGCAGGTGGGATATGACGTGGAATCCTTCTGCAGCATTAAGGTGGGTGACATTTTGTTTGTTAAGCTGCTGAATGGCCCACTGTCTTCACCTCTGGCTCACATTAGGGATCCAAATCAAGCATGTTGTCAGCAAATGCAATTTCTGAGATGCTAGGGGTAAGTTTTATGAATTATATGACCCACTGCCTGACAGGGAGTGTTATATGAAGCACCTGTGGTAATGGCAACTCCAGTACTGAAGGAATTTGAGCAAGAACTACACAAGGCACTTAGTACTTTGACTTTGTTTGGATCACATACTGTTTGGATCACACACTGCATTTGGTCTTGAACTCCACCTCTTTTCTTGCACCCCTCGTAACATATTGACACCCTCATTGGTCACACTAACCAGATGACTAAAACTGTAGGGGGTCTTTTTGTTTTTTGGTTTGGTTTGTTGTTTCACACCCCCCTCCCTGCCCCCGAGTCTAGTACAGCTGCACTTCTACATGTAAAGAAACCAGGGAACTGGAAAAGCAGGTGACTACTGCAGTCAACTGAGATAATACCCTGGTTTTAGCTATTCATTATAGAAAAAATATTGATTACTTTGATCTATGCTTGACTTGCCAACAGTATCAGCACTTGTCCTACGAAAAGATCTGTCAGGGACAAGATAACTCAGACCCATTAGGAAATCCTCTGATTATAGCCCTTTACAGTCTCATTATAACTGGCCCTGAGTCAACATGTTGCAATGTATCTCTCACTGGACATTCACAGTGACTCATTAGAGCTACATAAATCCAAACACAAACAGCATCCTCCCACTCTTCACCCTCCTTAGAGTCAAGGCATGCAACAGTACCTACTCTGCCCTGGCTGCAACTTATACAGTCACACTCTAATAGCCTTTAAACAAACTAGGGGTGTAGCTCTAACAGCTCAGTGCTGGGTGCGAATTACGTGGCCCATCCGAAAACCTGGGTAAATACACCATCTATTGATGGAGCTGATGTTACTTCAGGATTAGAACCCTGCTATTCTGGCTGTGCTGCCAATATCCAAGCTTCATGAGTTTAAAGCTAGCTCAAGAGTGCCTCCATTTGATTGCATTTTAGACATATCCTTGCCTGCTTTGTGTTCCTCTGCTTGGTGAAGTATTCTGCAGTAGTTTTTATTGTTTTCCATGGAGTTACTTTAATAATGTAACTAAGTTGCCTCTTGTCTGGCAAACTAGACAGATAAATTAATTCATTTTCCTAAGGTATGAAGTTTCTGTTAGTTTTTGTTTAATTTTTTGTCATCCTTGGTCCACGTTTACAGCATGTATTTCAGCGTGGATGCTGAGCAAAAGCTACTGGGACTGAACTGTTTAAGTGCTGAACTCATTGATGCCATGAATAGAAATGAAATCAAGTCCCAGCTTTGTCTCATTTAACCTGAGACATTGTAGCAGGAATATATCAATGGGGAAAGAAATGCTTCAGTATAACATAAGTCTCAGATGAAACATGTGAGCTGAGGTTGTGGGTGGATAAACAAGGGCTTGGGACATAATAAGCTGGCTCCACCCTTTCTCTGAGTGGTAGCCTGGATGCTTGATAGAACAATTCATAGAGGTGAAGAAGCTCACCTGGGTGGTCAGATGGCTACAGCCTGACAATCATTTAAGCCCCATGTTTCTCTATGAGGCGGTGGATACATGTTGAGATTCATTTGATGGAGGAGAAAATTAATTTGATTAATTATTGTGGGTGTGTCTACCTTAGAGTTGCAGTTTAGTAGGCTTCTGCAAAGAATATTTCTGCCTTCTCCCACTTTGCTTCACTTGGTAGACTAACCTCAGAACACACTTGTATTGATTTCAGATGAGCTAACCTAGATGGTAACTTCCTGCACACCAGCCACAAAGGGGCATTCAGCCCCTGGGACCAAGCTACAGCCAGCAGAAGTAAAACCTCCCTGAAACATGTAGCACACAGCTGTCTGGTGCCTAGCATGGTTTGTTCTCACTACTTGCTAATGGGAGGTGCTGTTTGTGACTCTTGCTGGTTGTCAGGCACAAGAAGATGCTTCTAGGGATTATTTAAAGTTGCTGTCTTCTCTCTTGCTATCTTAGTGAAAACACTTAGTGTTTATTTAAGTGAAGTATTTTTCTGAAGGAAATTAAGGGGATATATTATTGTCAATATTACATGTTCCTCTGTGCGGGAGCCTCCATCTCCTTCAAAAAAAACCTTAGATATTCTGCCAGTCAAGTCATCCAACTCAAGGTTCAAAGTAAGTTAGAAACAATCTCAAAATCAACTCAGTTAAGCCAATATTTAAATAATTAATAGAAAATCAAGTTTTTATCGGTGGCACAAACTATCATATGTTGTGTTACTCTAGCACACATTTTTCATGACACTTGATGTTTTTCAACTGAGTGCTAATAGTTGCCATCTTGCTGGAAAGTTAAGTCATTGTGATGCTGGCAGGTGAGAGGCCAATGTAAGGGCATGGAAATGTTTCTCAGTCATCTTTCATATAGCTTTAACAATCAGAAGGAAAAGTTGTATTATTTAAACAGAGCTTTAATATAAATTTTGTATTAAACTTTGCTTAAATAATATTTTTTTTCCTTCTGACGATTAAACCAATATTAAAGCAGATTGGAAAGCAGTTCACAGTTTCTTCCACCAGATTTTTCCTCTGCTAGTATACATTTATAACTGATCCCAATCTCTTTTGTGCTCCCCAGGTCTCTCAAGCTATCTGACAGCACTTTACAAAAAAATGCAACCTCTCTGAGGGATGGTGTGTAGGTGCTCTATGGTGTTACAAATGCATTGCTTTCCAATAAGAGGTTCTTTCTACCCTTAGGTCTGGATACACCAGATACAACTGAAAAATGGGTAATGAAAGGTATTGCATGGATTGAAATAGTCCTCTGTCCTTACTGAGGAGTGTCAAACATTTGGCTCTGAGTTAGCAGATGATGCAAGATAATCTGGTTGCTACAAGTGCCTTCTTTTGCAATTTTTTTTTCTTCTTGCTTTAGTGGAAAGATGTCTCATAAGTTAAGTTTTATATATTCAGTAGTGTCAGACCTTTTATGAAAATGAAACAATTTTTCATTTATTTTGACCTAGATATTACATGGTCCGTCTGGAATTTTATTATTTAACTTTGTAATTCTTTTATTACATAAAGCTGAGACTGACCTTGTTTCAATATCAGACATCATATTGTCACAAGGACATGATAATTTTATTTTGTTTCCATTTGAAAGGATACCTCTAGTCTCTTTATTATTATTTGTGTATGTTTTCTTGTCATTTCATGATTTTACCTCTGTAAAGTCTGGTTGTTAGAAAGGTCAAATTAAGTCCAGATGATAATTCAGCATTCTGAGTAGAATCTGAATTTCCCAAAATTTATATTAAAATACAACCAACCATTAAAAGGGTGGCAAATTTACGCATTTTCAGCAGCCACTCTTATTCAAATGAGAATCTGGGGAAGTAGACAGCAATACTGCACTGAAAGGAACCACCTAACTTTTTTTGTCTCTGTCCCCTCACTTCTTCCAAAGACAGGCTGCCCTTTTCCTTAGCTGGTACTTCTAGAGGCCACATCCAACCACTTTCACAGGTGAAGCAAGACCACAGGCCACTGTGCTACACCTTGGCATGGTCTTGAAAAACCCAAGTGATATGGACGGATATTTTGATTTTTTGTTAGGCTGCTTTTAGTTTAATATTGACCTAGTCCTACCACATCCTCACAATTTGTACATTAACACCTCCCCCCCTTTCAATTGTAGCCCCTGAAGACCTTTTGCTGTTCAGCAGGATGGAAATAGCAGGTGCCTGAGATGCCCTGACGTGAGTTCATGTCTTCCAGGTTGAAAAACAAAGCACCTGTTGTGTTGCTAAAAGACTGCCCAGGCTGGATTTTGAGGTTCTGAATTCCAGCTTTTGGGAGGATTACTGTTTCTGTCAGAAGAGCAATTCAGATTATTCACCATTTTGAAGACACGTTGTCCTTCACATAATACAGTACAAAAGAATAACCAACCAGAATAGGAAAGTCAAATCTAAGCAGAATCCTTAAAGAAAACAAAACATTTCAGGGAAATTAAGAACTAAGTTATTCTGTGAAGCTGAGTGTGAGAATCATCCTTCCCTTTGCTTTTTAAAGTCGGTAGCTCTTCCTCACACATGCAAATAATTCTCCATCAGTGTAATGTAATTGAGGATTATTTTTTCTTTTATTATGTTTATTATCAAAATATTTGTCTAAAAACGTGATGTCTCTATTTCTTCCCATTTCTCTTATGGAGAGTTTAAGTCACGAAATGCATTATTTTTTTGCATTTTAATTACAGTATCACTCTTCTAAAGCCTCCTAAATACAATAATTTAAGTGAAATAAGCATAAAAGACTGTTTTTATTTTTAAGCATAGTATCTTCCTCTTTTATAAAATTCTTCAGCCCAGTGATGCAAAACAAATTCTGTAAAATTAGGAATTCTCACATTAATGCTTGAAAATACATAAGTTCCATTATAATTATCTGAAAAATGGAAAAACAGTGACATGCCCTGGGTGACTAGCCAAAGACAAAGAGTTCACAGCAAAACCAGAAACAATTTCTAAATCCCAAGGGGGCTGTGCTTTCTCCCATTAAACTTCTTAAACCTTTTTTCACCAAAAAGTCACAGAAAAAAAAAAGTAGGGGACAAGGTGTACATACTGCTACAAATAATTTCAGCATTTTTGTGTGAAATCTTGTTGGAGGTTTCCTTTGTCCATGACATGATCTTAACTACCCAAAACCCACGAAAATGTAGCAAGGCAAAACTATGATTGAACATGAATAGTTGTTAATTTTATTTCTCTCCCTTTAACTGAACATTTGTATTCACTAATTTAATTTATCTCACTTGTTTGTGAGCTCTTTCCCCCTCCACTCTAAGCTCTCTCTCTAGCAAGTGGCTGAACCACCTGGGCCTGCCCAAGAGAGCATTGTGGTGTGGTATCAGCAGAAGTCATGAGAGAGATGGGACACCTCTTGCTGAGCTGAAGACTAATGAGGTCAATAGGAGTCTCAGTTACATATATTCCTTTGCAGAATGCTGGCTTAAGGGTTAGGCACAACTCGAAGCATCAAAATAAAGCTTTAACAGGTGTAAGCAAGGCACAGTCCTGAGTCCCTCACTACAGGAGGAAATTTCACTCCAAGGAGAATTCTCCTATTTTGATAATTCTTTCTAACTCAAGGGAAAAAACAAACCTCTTAGCATTTCCTAAAAATTTGCATTATACACTGGTAAAAAATATAATGAATCTGGAATGAGCCATCTGAAATTATTTTCAAGCCCACTTGACAAACAAAGTGTGTTTTTTCCCAAGGCACTTTACTTAAGGAAACATTCACTGGCCTTTTATCCTTTAAACTCTGGTATTTACAAGTGAAGCTGCTGGCTGTCTAATTGCAGTTCACAAAAACATCACACAGTCTCATTTAATCTCTGTTGGTTGCTGCTATATTTAGTTTTCGGTGGGATAATTTACACATACCTGAACTGAATCCTAACTCAGGTTAGAGGAAAAAAGAAATGAAAAGACTAAAAAAAAAATCCCTAATGTGATTTGCATGCATTTTTTTTCAAAACAAAAAGGAGAAGAAAACATTTCCCTGTGGATATACGAGGATATCTATCCCTGCACTACAGAGTCAACAAATCAGAGCTAGTGTTAGTGACATCTAAACCAAGCAATAACTTGGTTTAGAATCCTTCAGAATGGATGCGTTGTACTCTGAGTGGGAACAACTCCCAGTTGCACCAAAACTATCCTACATACGTAAAGGGCTTTAAGTCAGGACAGATGCATTTTGCAGACCTGTGCAATCTTCTGATCCATGTGAGAGCATCACTCAGCTGGCACTCCACACAAGCTCTCCGTGGTTTCTGCCTTGCACCTTTGTAGCCCCACATCCTCTTTTCTTTCTGGCTTTGGTCAGTAGAATGCCCAAACTCTGGTTACCCAGTGCTGAGAACCAACACTGTAAAAGAAAACTCACTGCTGGTAATAGGTGACTTAAAAAGCAAGAAACAGTCCTTGGTGTGTAAACGCAGGGATCAGTTCACCCCTTCATTGGCAGTAAGAAATTACTTTTGACCAAGGTTATGTCTTCAGCTCCATAGATGAAGTAAAGCCTTCTGAACTTGAATCTTTCTCTATATAGATGTAAGAAGATCACTATCACGGATTAAAACATTTCCCTATCCTTACAGTTCCTCTCAAGTACCACCAGTCTGGGGAAATACACATGGTGGGAGAAGAGGGAGATGGTATGGAGGGCAAAGGAAGGTGGTGGTATGTAAAGGGAGTATGAGCCCAATGGCATTATACTGTGGGGCAAATATTTCCTCCCATAAGAACAAGCCTGTGTGTGTGAAAACTGGTGGGAAAAAGAATTTCAGATTCTCCTGAGCAATCAAAAGACAGAGGAACAGAAATAGTAAGTGGAAACCAAGATTCTGGCTTTTTCTCAGTTTTGTAATTAAGATTTTATGGTGAAATCAACCAAGATTATACCAGAATTAAGAATCCAACTCTGAATGTTTTTGCTTCCCAAGAATCAAATGCCTTTTATTAGTATTAATAACCTTTTGAAACTAGTTGATTTTCCCTGGGTATCTCTTTCATGGCAGATGGTTTCATTTGGAGAGTCAAAAAATGCTGGTGATACATGTGGAACGCATGCTCTAAAAAGTATTTTACAAAACACGGTGACATGTACTTGCCTTTCCTTTCTGAATGTAGGTTATCAGTTTACTTCCTGGAGGTCTGTGTGATATTTTTAGATTTTCTAACTATCCATTAAAAATCTAGGCAAGTTCTGGGTCCTTCTCTCTTTCAGGTGTTAATTTTTTTCCTGGTAATCTCCATCACATTATTATTTAATAATTTGTATTCCTTTAACAGTAACTTTTGGTTTATTTGCTAACTGAAATTAGGTGATGTATGGTTATAAGGCACAATAAACTGGGAGATTATGTGTGCCACATGAAGAATTATTACAGCACCTCTATTTCCTGTAAGTTCATCTTTGACCATTGTAATTAATACTTTTAAAGATTCTGGTTTATTTGTGTTTACTACTGCCATAAGGCAGCATTTAAAAACAAGCTTTCTATTATTTTTGCCAGCACAGTTGTGATGCATTACTGCCTCACTCTGATAACTATGAAAATTACTCTCACCATGTTGTTGGTGTTCTACTTCACAATACTGCAACATCTACCTCCTGTTTTACGGGCCTTCAACTCTTTTCCCAGTGACATACCTCCTAATTCTTTCAGCCATAATTTCTGACCCATCAGCTACTTAAGATTTGTTTTTCTTATAAAGACTAAACCTGAACTTGCTTAAGATGGTCTCTAGTTTCATATGTTGTTCAAGTACTTGAAATGGAAGAACAAACTCAAAGTATGTAGGCTCTTCCTGAAGTACCTCCCTGTGATAATAGTTCCCTTAGAGAACATTTTGTTTCATAACTGCATTTTGAAATGACATGGTAAACTTTTTCAGGAAATGCAGAAGGCCTAGTGCAGCTTTATTGCATAGGAGCTCAGTCTGTTGTTGATAACAGGAGTTCCAATTTATGGGCAAAAATGCTCTTAATGACACATATGATTTCAACATACACATTTGCTTTTGATTAAATTCCGTAACACATTGGTACACCCATGTAGAACTGACATTTGTCTTTATGAATCTCATGTAAAATGACACTTTGAGTCATGCATAAGGAATTTACAAGAAGAACATGACAAAACAATGTCCTTTTTGTGAATAGAGCCCATATTGTACGCTTTTATTGCTTTACCAGTAATACATAATTAAAAATGTCTACAAAGTCTGGCTTTGATCCTAGGGCTTTCTTCCCCGGGTTTAAGCTAGATACAGTTCCTGTATTCATGATATGACTACATAGCAGGTAAGGTTCATGCCCAGCCTGTACTTTTAAAATCAACTCTCTTGTGACTTCATTGTTCTCTAAACACAATCTCAAAGAACAGTTTAAAGCTACAATGATATTAAGATTTAAAGTCAAAAGGTCTAAAAAGAGGTTAAGAGTGGAACAGGATCGCAGATGGACGGCAGCAGACAGGACACAGCAATTCACAGTTGCTCAGAAACAGTAAATACCACAGAGCATGTTCCTGCAAAGCCAGGCTGAGCTGCCTGTTCTGAACCACCAAACCAGCTTTGCTCCAGGGGTTCCTCCACTGACACGAGAGTTGAAGCTCATCCCCAGGGAAAAGCTGAACAGGGTAAAAATAATTTGGAATTCTGTAGAAATAGAATGGAGGATTAATTAAAAATTAATTTGTTTAAGAATCTTCATCCCTTCCATGTCACTGCTTTGCCACAGTCTTAGGCTGAAAAATTATTAATAGCTAACATATTTTTGTTTTAGCTTGTCCCGAGCAATCTGGACTGAGAAAAATTTTATGGGGTAAATTAGAGCAATTTTGATTGACAACAACTAACTTCATTTTTCCATAATGAGAAGTGGTTTGATTTTCAGAAGTATTCAGTATCTGTAATTTCCTTCATAAAACTTCTGAAGGTAATAAATATCCATTTATTTTCTTGACAAAATTTAGCCTCCACTATATTTTGCTTCATAATATTTACTTTCTAAGGTTAATGGATTACTACTATTTGATTCAGACTTCTTAAGCAATTAATGTCACTTAAAAATTTTTGAGGTATCTGCGTATGAAACCTGATCCTCACACATACACCAGCTGCAGGTATTTTGCAATATTTATTCCAAATTTCCTGTTTTGCCTGTAAGACAGGCAAGAAAGCAAACAGAGGAAAGGATTCAAATGCTGCCAAGGAGTATCATCCAAGTACTAGAACATCTGCAAAATCTAGTCCAGTATTTTCAAGGCTGCACTTTCTTCCTTCTGGCCTTAGAGACAGACAGACTGTGTAGGGAAAGGTGGGGAATAAGGAAGGTGATGGCAGCGAAACCGAATGAGAGAGACATTTGTGTCACAAATGAGACATTTGTGTCAAATTGAGACATTTCTGTATTATTTTAGAGTTGTTTTTCTCAGTTAGTCAGATGGATGGGAAGAACCAGAGGCTGGGGAATGCAAAAATACCGTCACAGGCAAATAGTGTTCAGTCTGCTTTCTCTTCTGTGAAGAGTGTGAGTGCTCTTAAGTAAGATCTCAGACTCCTTGAGTAGCAGCCTTCTTTCAGAGAGCAGGAAATTCAAGAGTGTTTGATGAAGTTAATAAAACTTTCAGTTTTTTTATGTTCAGGGTTCAATGTTCAGCTTGTATTCCATATTCAGGGCTGGTTTCTAATTTTCTCTGGAGATTCAACCTACATCACCTGCTCTATTTATCTATGGCAAAAGCTGGAGCCTAAAATGGTGCTGAAGGCTAAGCTTTTCAGGAGAAGAGGAAACACAAATAAGCAACTTAAAATTAATTCATGACTCCAGCAGAACATCTGAATTTGGACAGTTACAGCCATGAAACTATCTGTGTATGAGTTTTAATCTTCATTTTAGGTACTGCAAATAGTACTTCGTAGAGCTAATGTTTCCCATGCCTCCTAGAAGACCTCATTGTCCATTGTCCCTGATATTCAGGCTTATACTGTCCACACCAAATGATCATGTATCTGCCTTTGACCAATGTTCGAAAATTTTAACACCGGAAGTTAAGCTACTACATTAATGAAAAATATGTTGTTTTCCCCAAAGTAAAAAAAAAATAAATCCCAATCTTAAGGTCTTTTTTGGACGAACAACTTAAGACTAGCAGAGTTGTCCTCAAGTTAGGGTTTTTTTTCAATTTGAGCAATAAATATGCCTCTTGTTTCACACATCCTGAGTGGCAATGTGTAAGTGTTTAGTTAAACAATTTCTTTAAAGATCCATCTGCAGTGAACATGGTCCATCTTCACAGGGCAGACATGCTTGCTGCACTGCATTTGATACATTTAGAGGGGGTTTGAATAAATTTTCCCCTTCCATTGCAATTGTTTGTAGCTGTAATTATACATCATGTGGATCCAGGCCATGGGACTGAGACCTAGGACACCTTAATTTCCGAGTTCCCAGTCTCTGTGCAGACAATATGGGACAGAAAGGATGAGGACAGAGGAATGGCCTGTGGAGGACTTTTTATGTGAGAAGAAAAGATTAAATGTGATGCCAAGAAAATAGTCTTTAAAAAAATCCTGAAATCTAAATGTTTTTTCTCAAATGGTTGTCCTGGTAACCTATCAGATTATAATTCTCAGTTTTTACCTTTTACTGGTTTTCCCTGCCATCTGATGTAGATTCTAGATATATTCAGAACAAGCTATTATGGCATGTAGTGCTACCTACTGACTGCATTTCTAGGCTTATTCTGTGTTCACATTCTTTTTATTTGTGCTTTATTTTATTTGCTTTTAACTTTTTTAAAATCCTCAAAATAGGGGTTTCCTATTTATCACTTTCACTGATGAACAAAATCCCTTATATTGCTGATAAATGGACAAACATAAACAACTTAAAGTCTTTTCACATTACATTTTCACAGTACAAGCTATGTGATCATTTGAATTTTAATAAACCCCCTTTACATAGTTTCTTAATTCTACAGGAAGTGACTCTTAGTGTTACTCCTAATTCCTCAAGCAACCAGATTGTTTGTATGTTGCAACACCACCTTTTTTCAGTGTGTATCTTCCTTTTCCAACGTTTCATTTCAGTTTTACTTGGCCTGGATTCAAAATGTTCTGATTTTTTCTTATTTCTCTTAATCCTCCCAGTTCCTGTGGCATTGATACACCAGTCAATTTACAGGAGAACTGCACCTGTCTTCAGATCAGGCACTTCTTTTGCAAGGTGTCTATTTTCCAGAGTTCAAGGGATGCTGAGCTGCTTAAACCTCTCCTTCACTTCATCTGGAGAATTGTCTGTCTCTGTGGTCACATTTCTCCCTTGGAGTTTAGAAATCATTGACACAAGTACTTTCTCTTTACCTTTTCCTGCATGAAATCTATTACAGGACTTTTCTCATTTCATAGACTTTGTAGTTCCTCATAACTCTTGGTTCTCAGGTTTTGTGGGAAGGAGGCTGGATGCTAAAAGTTATCAATGAATTTAGGGTTAACTTTTAATGTGCTTATATGTAGGTAATTTATTCCTATTCCTAGGAATAAACATGGCCACGAAAAACAAAATATGATAGGTTAAAGTTTGCCTGGGAACAGGGAAAGCAATAGACCATTCAACTGAGAAATGTATTATATTGTGAAAAGTACAAGATTTAATTCTAGCAATAAAAAAGAAGCTGCACATGAAGTTATCTTCTTCCTTATAGAAATATGAGTCTACAAGCAGCATGTCTGACATCTTAACAGTAGCAATTGAAGCACATGTACAAAGCATGAAGCCTAAATACACCTCCAGAAAGACCATGGTTTTCTCAGAGAACAATTTTTGTTGCACTAATAGTTGGCACTTAAAATTAAGGACAGTTTAAGAAATACGGATGAAAAAACTGAATTAGTTATTTTTTTAGGAATATTTGTTTTGTAAATATACCTGTGATTTATCCTAGGTAACTCACACTGGAACTAATAGCTAAGCCTTGATCTGGTATTTTTTGATAGAAAAAAAAAAGAACTCTTCAACTTAATTTGAATGTGGGTATTTCAAAGGAGGTATTTGCAAACTCAGAAAAAAAGACCTTTTCATTAATTCATCAGTTTGGAAACAGTCACACTAACCCACAACCACATACAAATACAAAAATCCTAATGGGACTATTTTCTTACTAAGCCTGTAATAGTTTACATTCACCTAATGGCCTGGGGTTATAAGCAAACTACTTAATTAGAGAATTTAGGCTCGTTGCCCACATATTTTAGAGCAAATTATCCCTTCTCAAATGCAGAACCCCCTATATAAAACGCCTAAACAGTATTTCCTGTTAAAAAAGCAAAAATACTATTCCCTAAATTCCCACCTTGAGTCTACTAAGTATTTCTCTTCATGCTAGTGTAGCCATTTTATGGAGAAATATTTATTTTTGCTTGCATACCTCAATCTAGACCCTTTTGTTGGAATGCTTTTAACCTTCCAAGCAGCTAAAGAACGCTAATGCAACTTTTTTGCCTTTTTTTTTTTGTCTCAGAGTAGGATTTTAAAGAGTAGTTTCACACCCCCCTTACTGGGGATACTGGAACACAGAGGTCTTCTGAAGGCCTAGTGTTTGAAGCTTGAAGGATAACAGATCTTCCTCTTCTAAGGGCATTCTGAATTATCTTTAAGCAATTACTATTTCTTCTACTTCTTCTTTAATTTAAAAGAGAGGATGATGCTTTCAACTATAAACACCCATTAAAAGTTCCTCACCCTATTATGTCCAACTGCTGCTCTTAATTGTATGCAGCTGGGTGAATCATTGAATTCTCATTTCAAAGGCAAAAATTAAAAAATATGATTAATCAGATATCAACTCCTCATAACAGATCCATTTCCAATACAGAGATATCTGGCTTTGACCATGTGCTGGGGATTAATTTCTCATGTGTAGTGTTTGACCACAGCAGGACAAGTCCAGCTCAGGCCCAAAGTGTGTGATCAGTGTCATGGGTCTGATGGCAGCAGTGTGGTTTTGGGGATGTGGATGAAGGGGTTCCCACCCCTGTTGATCCTACTCTTCTGTCTGTTTTCATGGTTATGTGAAATAACTTTCTGGGAGATGTAATATGAGCTGAAGGAACTGTTCGTTGGTGGACGTGTAAGTAGATGAGACACAGACGCTTTTGGAAATGAAAATATTTTATGTATGTGCCAAGAGTGTTGTCGCAGTTATGAGCACCAGTGAAGTGCCCATTCTCTTGTTTGAGATCTGGGGGAAAGAATGAGGGTGGCAGCTCTTACCCTAGGGTCTTTCTGGAAACTTAGAAAGGCTTCTTCCACGATTCCAATCAAGACAGAAGCCTCGTCCTCACAAAAAATTCTACTGGAGTCAAAGAGTCGCTGCACTCATCTGAAGACAGAATTTAGCTCAAAATGTGAAAATGTGTGCAATATGATTTAAGTTAATAACTAAAACCCCTTTCAGTAAAGCAATGAGATAGTGAGGAAAGTTCTGAATGCCCAAAGGTGAGTTTAGAGCAGATGAGTCTTCCATTTTTGACATGCTTAACTTTTTCAGTTCTAACTACCTCTACTTAATGCTTCAAGTAATCTACTTATTCCTAAAAGTCAGAATCTCTGGAATTTCTTCACCATGGCACCCAACACAAGCTGTTGTTTTGGAAGGCATATGTGTTATACAATTAGATGGATGGTACAATCTCCTAGACCAATGCACAGTTCAGATAATACAGTAGCAAAGATAAATAAAAAGCCTCTGCCATCTTGCTAGTCTTCAAACATTGTGAAGGGCAAGAATGAAATGAACAGATTAAAACTGTCAAATAATCAAAGAAATTTGTGCCGCGGAATTACCAGGTCTCAGTCCTGCATTAGATGTGGACCTCTACCACTTCGTAAAAACCTAGCAAGTTTTGGGGAAGTATGCAGCTAAAATATCCCTCTCAGACTCTGATGAAGGATTAAGGTCTAATTTCATGCAATGCTCCAAGAATAGAAAAGGTGTAAATTCTAAGTTAAGGAAAGCATGCGTTAAAGAACACAAGATAATGCCAATGTAACAAAAATAGTTAAGCACAGGGTGAAAAACCAAAGAACTATTATAGATATATACAAATTAATTCAACAAATATATATAAATGCACGTACTTTTGAAACTGTTGCTAAAGCAGTGTCTTCAGGAGAGTTTTAAAATCAGTAGGCTGCAGTTGACTATTCCATGAGCAGGCTGTTCCTGCTCTTAGGGAAATCAGCAACAATTATACCAGTAGGGAATCACATACTCAAGAAAATTCTTAACATCACCAGAAAAACAAAAGGCAAATATTCCTCATTTTCTCTAATGGGCTCATTAAGCAGAATTTCTTCTACTAAGATAGAATGTCCTTACTAGGAATATGGTAAATTATTTGCAGAGCTAAGAATAATATCAAAGGAATATGGGAGTATTTCAGGACTCAGACCAGAAATTCTGAGGCAAAGTGGGTAAAAATAAAATGCCCAGTCTATCTGTGTGATAGAATTTGATTAAGGTTTACTGGTTTTTTATTACAATTTCCAATTTGACAGGCCCTACTAAAGCTAAAATTGAACTTCATATACAAAGCTTATGTGGTTATGTTTGTTATTAGCATTGTCTTCCCCAGAGATATTTGGATTTTGTTTAACTGAAAAATAAACATGTTAAGTGCCGAATTGCCTGGTTAAGACAGTTATATGATGTGGTCTTTTCCTTTCATTATAAAGATTGTGCATTTTGGGATACACGTTTAGGAGTTTGTGGTTACTTTACTATACATCTAATACCATGGACATATAACGTTTTTGTTCAATGTTCTGCTTTTTTCATATAAAGTTCTGTGTCCTGGCCAATTTATGGCCAGACTTATCCAATAAACAAGTTTGTAGGAATGCATTTATAGATTGTTAGAAATACGTGTGGTGCCTGCACTCTTCTCATTAATAATACAATGATTAATTTTCACTTAAAAAATTTATTTTTATTTTTTAACTATATTATAACAAAAAGAGTAAATTATGTATATCAGAAGTTATTTTCCTAAAAATTAGAAAAAGTAGGAAGATGCATAGATTAAAAAATACCTAACTGTGAATGGATTCCTCTGCTCTTGACACTTAAAACTCCCTTGATATTCAAAGGTTAGATGATTAGTATTTGCTGAAAATCAGATCCCTTGCAGCATCTCACCTGAACCCGCAAAGCCTTTCTGAAAATTTTCATGGTAAATCAAATGGTAAGCAAACAAGTCATACAGGAAAGCCTATTAGTTGTAAATGCATAGTTCAGAGAGGTATAAGTTAGAGGCACAGTTGTTCTGTTGAAGCTTCCAGGAATTCTAGGACCCAGTTTGCTAGCCATGGGTCATCCAAGCATAGAACAGAGACAGAACCAAACTGTTTATATCTTAAATACCCGGAAAGAAACAAAAAACGTCAATTGATAAGACTGATACTACTTCATTAGCAACGTGCTGACTTATTATCTTTCACAGGTCTTTTCAGTGCACTATGGTGTTAGAACTTCTGTGAAAATGAAGAGAGGTTGTGATGTTTGGAAGAACAAATTGCTAAGACTGGCAGCTAACAATGAGAGTAACTAAGTTTTCGCTTAGTTTTAGGTTAATATGTTTGAGATTAGCATCTATCTGTCTTGAAGGTAATTAAATGAATGAGTAAAAGTACTATTCTTCAGAAAGAATTTAAGTAATTACAAACATAAAATGTATTACAGTATTTTTTTTATTTTCTGGCATGAAAGAATGAATCTAGTATTGATAAATGTATGTAATTTAATAATATAACCCAGACCTAACAAATAAATATATATTTTGCCCTAAAAAAAAAGTCCTAGACTTCACTACATGCTATTTGTGTTTTCTGGTAACCTCCTTTAGTCTCGACAGGACAAAATTTGATGTGTTGCTTGTGCTGGAAAATATGCCTTTTCTAATGCATTTTATTCTGGTTTATTTTGCCTAAAGAACTAAAGTTTTATTTCAGATTTTTCTCTTCCCTCGCATCTCATCTGCATTTTACCTTTGAGTCATTACACTTTTATCATTAGTTTTCACTGGTTGATTATGGGTCAGTTTATGACTGGAATATGGAGAGTACCCCAAAAATATGTAATGAAACCCCAACTCATTGCTCTGAAATGCCAGTTCCCAAGTGTGTTTTTAAAATTCAAGGCACATTAATGTTGTCTAAGCACCTCTGTGTAGCCAAAGCAGGTTTGGAATGACTTTGAATCCTACCATTTGAAGTTACTGGAGTGATTACAGTAGAAGTTCTGCTTTTTGTCTAACTTCTATATGCATTTAATGTAATAGATTTATTTTGAGAAAGGGTTTCTTATTTTTACATCATGCTGATATAATTAATTCAAGCTCTGTTTCAGACATATATCAGTATGAAATACTATGTGAAAATCATGTTGCCTGGGAGTTTTGCATGTGAAGGGACTGTAATTTCTGATCTTGAATTATCTAATCTTGAAGCAGTAGTAGTTGTGGTAAAGGATACTCAGTAGCTGAAATATGTTCTAAAATTCTGAACGCTTTCAAATTTCACATTCTTTAAAAAGTTATTTGAAAAATCAAGTGTGAAAAGACTAGCAGAGCTTGTACCATTAAACATGAACAAAAAGCATTGTCCTTCAGCTTGCAAGATATATATTTGCTTTCAGGGGGAGCTCTAATATTTGCCATCTTTAACTGAGTGAAATCACAGATACTTTTACATGTGGATTTTATTATAAGAATTGGTTTATAAGCCTGCTATTTAACATGATTATATGAATTACGAACTGTGATTTTATTTTTTTTATAATCTCTGTAGAGCTTGCCATTATTTTTACATGTCTGTGTCTGGCATTATGCACCTTTGAAATTGTGCCAGAAATATTTATTGTCCTATTTCTGGCATTCTGGGACTCTGTGGTTCTGTTTGGTTTCCAACCAGAACAAGGCTTATTAGCAGATCCAGTTCTTCGTACCTCGCTGAAAACAATTTTAAATGTAAATTTAATACTTCATTAAAGTAAGCTCTTGTAACAATCAGGAGCATGTATGATATGCATTTAACGTAGGTAATGTTCTATCTACCACTTTGAGCAGTTATCAGAAGCAAAATGTATGTACTAATTAGAACTTTCCTTCTCATTGCTTGTCTCCTCCAGCCTGACTAATAAGAAAGCATTAAAACGCACTCAGATTCAGCAGAAATGGGACACTCCTCCTGCACTTACCTGTGCTCTGTACACACATACATTGCCCTGGAAGGAAGACTTGCTGCAGTAAGAACAGCACGTTCTCATTCACCTCCTGAATCACATTTATTTAGTTCCAAATTCCTTTATTCTTATTCAAGTAAAAATCCTCTGAAGGTCAACAGGAGTTTCATTCAAATTACTTCATAATTTTGCCCTCATTTTGTTGGATTACTTTCAACTTTGCCCAGTAGGCACAACCATTTTAAAAAGGCTTGTGGAAAGTATTCTTTATGTTATTTAGCTTCAAGGAAATAGATGTTAATAAAATTTAAGGATGTACTTATGTGTTTATTAAAGAGGAGGAATCCTGTTGAATCAGAACCCTAATTTGTTTAAAGAGCAAACTGCTCCAGGAAGCAAAAATAATATAACTGGGTTAAGTATTAGTACAGCTTAAATATTTTCAGTGAGAATAATCATGCTTTCACTTGGAAACCAGGGAAAATTGATTTAGTATGCTTTTTACAGAACACTGAGTTATTGTTATACAGTCATTTTTATAACTATAAACATAAATTACTCATTTTAGCCATTAAAGGGTCAGAAGTTTGAAGTCATTCCCATCAGGGAAGGGGATGTACTTATATGTGTATAAAACTTCACACATGATTTGAAGCATGATTTATCTCAAATAGAGGCAAAACCATCTTTCTGCTTCTCATGTGACAATTTCACACTAAGCTTCTTCTGTTTGTTCATGAGATCTTAATAACAGAACAGACATATGCATTTTAGTGTTTTGTAAGAAGTCACTTTCAGTGTGGTAAGAAAATAATCCAAAGTTTAAGCATGTTCCTGAACATATTGTCAGAGATGTGTAGTCTTCAAATGAGGAACAGCCGTCATTCCTGCTTTAAACTTGATGATCTTTCAAGTATGGAAAAGTTCACATTCTAGGGTATCAATCAAGAGGTTTAAGACAGAAAGATATTTATGTTTTTATTTATTTGTTTGTTTAAAGGATTTAAATATTTACATCTGCCACAGAACAATAATCAGCAAAATAACCATAGAAATTATAATAGTAACAATTGTTATAATAAGTAACAACAATAGTTGTGTAACAATAGGGGCAGCAACAGTGACAGTGATAGCAGTGGCAATAGGAAAAGTAAGTAGTAGTAATAATAGTAAGAGTAATAATAATTATTAATCAAAAGCAAAGGTCTTAATCACAACAAGAATAATTCCTGGACTAGAAAGTATTCTTGGCTTTTTCTGATGACTGTATGCAATGCTGAGAAATTTTTGTATGAGCCATTCACTTGAAATTATATCTTTTGACTTAATGGATTATATACTCCTTTTTGAGGTAATAATTTATTGGAAGAGCCTTAAAAAAGGGCTTAATGAAAGTCATGGAGCATTCAAATGCCTTGCATGATAATACACTGAAAGGCTCAGGGAATTAGAGGCCACTGTAAGAACACAGACATCTGACACTCCAAATGTTACAGCTGGATCAGAATATTGAAAGAAGCGTATACTATTACACATAAAAAATTAAATCAAAGCTATAATATCTTTCTCAGCGTCATTGTTGCAGAACACACATCTTGCCAAAATATGTCACTGAAGTCACCCTGCTTTGGGAGTGCCACTTTTTTTGTATGTTTTGAAATTATTTAGATGTCACAAATTAAACATAGTTTATTTGGCTCCATTTTTAAGCCTTTCTTGCAGCTTCCAATTTATATCTGCCTTGTGGCTTCAGGCCTCAGCTCTTTCTAGCTCTGTGGTTCCCTCTACTAGGGCTCTGCAAAACAACTTTCTCTAGCTCTTTTCCCAGTCCCAATTTTAACTGAAACTTACAACAAAACAAGACGAGAAAATAGTCTGGAGTCATCACATTTCGTCATGTCAGTTATGTACAGACTTGATGTAACTTTTATTACAGACACGCCCCCACAAAAGTTATTAATTACATATGTATTTTCTTGCTTTGGTTAAAAGAAGTTCCTAAATTACTTTATAAAATATATTATAAATATATTATAAATATAAAATATAAATAAACACAATTATATATGTTTTCCCAAAGCTGAATTATGCAGGACATTCACAAATGTGTGAAATGTGTCATTTATAAAATAACAGTGAGCACTCAATCAGTTCAAGATCCAGAGAAAACAGATTCTGGGCCTTGAGGCACATGGTCCATTAATAAATAGATTAAATTTTGTCTTCCACTAACACCACTGATTAGGTACATTCAGCTGAGGATGGGGTGTAAGGGCACTGCAGCCACCCAAAAGCTGACACCCACTTCATTCCATTAGTGGTGGTAGAGCAGCTCTGCAGGCGGAGAGCAGAGCAAGGAGTGCCTGGACTGTGTCCCTAAGAACTTGGGCTTGCTTTGATCACTGAGGTGCCCACAGGGCATGAGGAAGCGAAGTTGTGCTCTTGAGGAATTCCCTGTGGTGTAGAGAGATGAGCACAGAGGGCTGACTCAAACCTAACTGGGACACAGTACCCTAGTTTCAATCTGAGCAATGCAGCAAATGGCAGCATCTAATTACCAACAACCATGACATGAAAGAAATGGTGAGATGGCAAAGAACACAGTCAATGGTGGTTTGAGTGGTGGAGTTTGTCATCTTTAGGCTATCTATGTACCTTCATTTTCTGCAGTCAAATCTCCATTTGCAATGTAAACACAGGTTCAGTTTCAGCACCTAAAAATTCCCAGCATCTGCATGGGCTCACCAGCCAGAGAAGTCCAAAAGAGTCTGGTTTAAAATGCTAATTAAAAACCACCAAGTAAACACGGTTAGGAAACATTAAATTTCTCTTAACAAGCCAACATTTTCCTAGTGACAAACCGACCCATATATTTATTTAGAAAAATAAATTGGACTACTAGGCTACATATATTGTTAAAATATAGGAGTGCTACAAATGATACCATGGGAAAACTCTTCTTGAAGGTGATCTTAGGGTGTGAGACCAAAACATTTTAAGGGAAGTTTATTTTTTGGGGGTTTTTAAATAAGTTTGTTGTTCAGTGTTCTACATATAGTGGCACCGAAAGTGCTAAATGCTGTCTCTGATGCTGGGGAAGATTCTGAAGATGTACTCTGTTGTTGGAGTGGTTACGTAGAGTCAGGTTAAACACCAATCACACTGATAATGAAGGTTTTTGAATGGACTTTATTTAAGAGTTTCAAATACTCTGTAGGGGGCAGTTTTGAACCAGATTAATGGAAATTTGAAGCTGACTGACTCGAAGTTATGTTTTTATACTCAGTTTTTTCATCCTCACCAGCTACATGGGCATAACATCCTTTTTTTAGGTAGATCTTGGTGCTTACACAAACAGGTAGCTGTATACTATCATATAACACCACACAGCTGAGAGGCTTGTCTGCAAGTAAAGTTCAGTAATGGTAGCTAACAATTCTTTTTTTAAACTGTCAATTAGACAGATTCATAACTGAACAGCAGTGATTAGAACTTCATGGAGTAAGCCTGCATAAAAAACAGCTCTGCAAAAGGGCCCAAGGACAGAAGTAGAGCTTGGGATCTCCCTCACAATTCTGGTTCAGCCTTGATCAGGGCTGAATTTTGTAGTGACTTTAAAGTATTAAAAAAAAAAAAAAAGAAAAGAAAAAAAGAAACAGCTTCTTGGAGACATCAGTATTGCCCACAGCATTTCAAAATACCTTTAAACACAGTATCATCATTATTTTCATTTATTTTAAATGGATATTATGCTACAACATGGAAAAACATCTCAGCACACTTAAATATTTTAGCTTAAAGATGAAGATTTTAATCAGATTCTCTCCAGCAACATCCCACTTTGAAGTATCAAAACCAGAAATGGACTATTTCATCTGTATTTAATCTGTAATACTAGCTGTATTTAATCTGAAAATTATTCTTTCAGTAGAGTGATAGTCCTTATTACAAAGACTTAAGTAGAAGTGACTCTAGAGAGCAAGCTGAAGAGAAGGAGAGGCTCAGTCACTGAGTCTTTTTTCCACTTGGAAAGGAAGGCATAGTCTAGGTCTCAATGAGGAAAATAAAGCTGTAGATCTAGGTCACCTCTGTAATTGATAGCGGAGTATTTCTAGTATAATCAGTGTTTCTGCACTGACTGCCATTATTTTGATTCAAATGAACTTGAAGCCCATTCTAAACCCTGATAAGCAGATGAAGTTGTTACTTAGCTGATACTGTAACTAGCTGATAATACAAAGTAGCTAGATTCACTCTGAACACTGGCAGAACCTAAAAGGATTATTTTCCCAATGTCAAAAGTAAGAATGAATGCCTGGCAGATAATCAGACTCAGCAGCTCTACCACTTAAAGCTTGAAGCTGATTGTGTTGCCTGGAAAGGTGGTAGGATATCTTGTTTGTCCTCTTCTAGCCTAAAATCCTTGCCTATTCTGTTTGAATTTGAATTATTTTCAAAATTGAGGTACAGGGATGACGTTCATTTTCTTCACAGCAGCCCATATGCTGCTGTTTGTTGTATTCTGTGACTAAAACAGCACTGATGACACAGCAATGTTTTGGTCATTGCTGAACAGCACTTGCGCAGTGTTGAGGCTTTATCTCTTTCATGCTCTGATCTCTTAGTGAGTAGGCTGGGGATAGGCAAGAATTTTGGGAGGAAAACAGCCTGGACAATAGACCCAAACTGGCCAAATGCATATTCCATACCACATAACATCATGCTCAGCAATAAAACTGGGGTAGCAGAATAAGAAGGTAGGGGAGTTTGTCTTCCAGGGTATAATTGCTTGAAGATTGGCTGAGCATCAGTCTGCTTAGGGCAGGTGGTTAGGTATTTCCCTTGCATTGTTTTTTTTTTTCTTTCATTCACTTACTAAGCTTTCTTTTAACCCAAACCATGAGCTTTCTGACTTTTACTCATCCAAGTATGTCCGCCATCCTCCTGAGGGGGAACAAGCAGGAGGTTTTGGGGGTGTCTGCCTGCTGACCAGGATCAACTACCACAACTGGAAAAACCCCCACATGTGTAGGATGTCCTATGATGCGCTGTTACACACAACAAGTTCAACAATGCACGGTCAGCTGCAGGTGTACAGCTTCTGCATAGGAATTTCTACTTCAAGGCACTTTGAAGGACTTTCTTCCACATCTGTGCACATGCACCCACTCGTGTAACTGTAGTGGTAAAACTTCCGAGCAGGGCACCGGAGACTTTGTCAGAAACACAGTGCAAACAGAGCAAGTGTTCATTGTTCCTCTGTTTTCTCGGTATGAGGCAGGTGGTGGGTGTCAGCAGCTTAAGAAAACTGATAAAGTAGAGGACCAAGGGAGAGGAACGCTGTTATTACAGCAATGTAAATTAAAGAAGTACAGAGTTCCGCTTCTCTCCAAATATGTTTAACATTTGCCGACTGGAACGAAAGGGACAGTGAGAGCATCCCCCTGCTGTGACCCTCAGGGGACTCCAGCGTCCGCCTGGAGAACACACGCCCAGCACGCGGCCTTTGTCAGCACCGCTTCATCTGCAGAGAGCCAGGAGGCCGGGGCAACCCCCCACATGACAGCCTGACCCTCATGTTCCTCGGTTTTAGCGTTAAAACGCCTTTATTTTCTGCGAACAGGGACCAGCGAGAGCCGCAGGAGGACGGTGACCGCCTCCGACATCCGCCCGCTTCGACTCTCCTGGGCACAGCCGCCCGAGGCACCGTGACACCGCCCCGGCCGGGCCTCGAGGCGCGGCAGGCGCGGCGGGCGCGGCCGGTCGAGCACGGCGCGGTCCGGTCCCGCACGGTACAACCGCCCGACCCTCGCCTGCCGCTCCCGCCACTCCCGCCCCACAGTGCGCCCGGCCCCGCCCCGCCCCTGCGCACCCCGCGGCAGAGCGGCGTTGATTGGCTGCCGGGGCCGCGCGGGGCCTGATGGGAGCTCCGCGCGGGCGGGGGGGCCCCTCCTGCGGCGGCGGCGGCGGCGATGCGCGGCCCGGCCCGCGGCAGGTACGTGCTGCGGGGGATGCCCGGCCCGGCCCGGCCCGGCCCGGCCCGGCCCCGGCGAGGCGGCGGGAGAGGGGCCTGGCGCTCCCTGTGACTGGAGCCGGGGCTCGAAGCGCAGCAGGGCGGCCGGTGCTCTCGCCCTCCTCGCCGTGGGCAGCCGGGCGGCGGCCGGGGTGCAGCCTCGGGGGAGGGAGCCGCCGGCCGCGGGGAGGGGGCGGTGGGGCCCTGCCGGGCCCGCCCGGGCGCGGCGGTGCGGCGGCGCCGTGCGCTGTCCTAGGGACTGGCCGGGGCCGCCCCCGAGCTCCGCCCGCCCGCCGTACCCGGGGCTCGCTCGTTCCCCCGGCCCTGGCGGCCGCAGGCTTCGCACCGGGGCTGGGCTTCAGAAACAGCGCCTGACCCAGCCGCTCCTCGCTCCACCGCTGTGCAGCCCGTATGGGAACTAATTTGCCTTTTTAATTAAGGCTCTACAAAGCGTAAGACCTCTGTAGGCTGCTTCCGAACAGGAACAGCTGAAAGCCTAGTTTAAATGGGGAAAAAGTTCAGTGTCGTGTTTTAACTGGGAGGACCTAGAACAGGCCAGCAGTACGTACTGGGTGATGCTTATACTTTTCTTTTGCCTGTTTCCTTGTCCTCGGTACTCGTAGCTGGAGAAACTTTATGGTCCCACTGGAGGTTTCTGAGGTCAGTAAATTGTGGGAGAACTGGAGATTCAATTTGAACGGTAGAACTTGTGTTCTTTGTAATGATAAATATTTAAAAATATTTACATAAAATGAAATCACTAAGCTTACAAAACCCCTCATTTAAAAAGCATTGCCCATTCCTTCAGGGGAAAGGTCCGTATGTCTGTATGCAAGGCCTTGATGACAAGTTTCTAACTTCCTTTTTTTTTTCTTTTAATATGTCTTCTCTTGATGTTATTGAGTCTTGAATTTCAGCATGTCAGTTATTAAAATTTACTTGGGAGACTGATTTTTTTTGAGAGCTTTTAATCTTAAAACATTATCAACAGGCTTGAAGAAATTTGAGACTGACTTGATAAAAGTGAAATGAGATCATCAAACTATTTTCTCCCTCTTGGTGGATGGGTTGGTGGATGACTTCCGTAATCAAGCATGATTCATCCCTCTTTCAAAGAGAAACTTTTTCTGCTGTGGTACTCTTAGTCTAGCACTTTTGCTTTTTAATAACTTACATGTTTTGGGAGTAGAGGAGCTCCTGTCAAGAAATAAATATTTTTTTTGATAGAGTCAGGTAATAAAATTGGTAGTAGTGTTTTCTTAAGCTTCTATATTAAGTGTTTTTTAACAATTTTGTTGTCTGTTTTAAGCCCCGGATTAGGAAATATTGCAGCTATCTTACTTGTGTATTAAATCAGTGATAATGTTTGTGGAAGTAAGTCCAATTGCAGTAGTGCTTAGTGAGTGGAATGCACAGCTCAGTGCTAAAGAAGTGTAGTCTTCAGAGTGGGAAAAGTACTATGTAATTATTGGTTGGTTAGAGCATGGGAAGCAAGCAACTTGTGGAAGGAGAACTCTTGCCATGAATGGTTACTATGTGAGGGATAGGTATGTGGAGTGGTAGATGAGGAAGAAGGAGGAGAGTTTGAAGCCCTTGAAGACAACTTGTGTTGTTGTGTCAAAAAAAAGAGGAGGAAAGAAAGGAAAACGTCTGAGGCACTCCACAGAAATCATAAAAAATTCTGTATCTCCGAACTAAGGATTCAGTGACCGAACTGTAAATGTGCATCCAGTGGCCCTAATCCCTTAATACCTCTTTGGGGAAGGGTTTTGGGAGTATTACTGACTTGCAGAGCAGCACATATAAAGCCTGTCATCATCATAATTCTCGTAAAATCATATGTACAGTGACAATTGTCAGACCCGTTTCTCTTCCACCTGTTTTCCAGATATTTTAAAAACACTTGTGTAGAAATAGCACTGTGAATGTGTTATTGATAAAAGTTGGTGTGACCAATATCTCACGGATAACCTGTGCTCAGAAGATCCTCTAACACTTCTACCGCAGATGTTCTCAAACTGTGGCTTGAAGGAAAGTGGCACACACAAAGACTGCACGAGCATCTCTGTCACTTATGTCCATCACTGAGAGCTACCATTGCTCCTAACAGTAGTGGCAATGCTAGGGAAGCAAACTAGATTTGGGAGCCTTGTGCTAGTTTTACAGACTTCTTGATTGGCTGTGTCTTTATTACAAAACAATAGGAAAGCTATTTGTCTCTGTAGAAATACTTGGGAAGAAAGTGTCTGCTTACATCTACTGCAATACCATCGTGCAAAAGCTCACCTGTATCTGCAAAGGGGCAATTGTGTAACATTCTCTGTGTTAGATTGTGTGTTTGAAAAAAATCCCAACCTGCTGTTTTACTGAGGTGAGTTGCTGTAGTAGTGATTATTTTGAGAATTTGCTCAAGAGCCCAAGGGACAATAGTGCTTTTTCTGTAGCTCACCTCTTTGTGCTGGTAATTCGGCAGCAGCAGAGCTAATTTGCCCATCTGTTATAGCTTCCTTTTGGCAGCACTTCAAATACGGATTTCCTTATTTTTAAGGATTGGTTTCTGAAATCACAGGGCCTCTAGTTCTGGATTCTGAAGCCTTGGCTTTTTTAAAAGGTGAGGAGGTTACCACACATGAGTAGTGTTCCTGCTAGTGAGTGGTCTATATTAATTTGTTCTAACAGCCTTAGACAATTTGAAAACAAATTTCGATTTTTTGCTGACGGTAACTTAATAAACAAGATAATAATCACTTATATGTGTGCCCAGCTAGATCAGTGCTTTGTTTCAAGAAGTCTTACTGTTTCATTCCAGAATGAAAAAGGTTTGAACCTCGGTTGGTGAACCCCCAGTTTACTGTTGTTAGGAACTGATTACTTTTTCATTCACTAGGTAAAAAACTTGTAAATTAGATGAGCAGAAAGAAGTTCTGCTACACTGAGGTTCAAAGTCAGTTGATTCCAACCACCTTCAGATAGAAAGTTGCTACACTTCTGTTTCAGGAACTTAGATCTAGGTCATTGAATTAGTGTTGTTCAAGGGTTCCAGGTTTGTGTAAGGTCAGGTGAGCTACTTTTGCACCTTTGGAACTGTCAGAGTCATTTGGTGTGCTGATAATGCACTGTGGGTTGTGTGCAGGGAAGACTTACCAGTGTACTGCTTTCGTTTAGCAAGTGAAATCTCTTTGATCCTGATTATTTGAACTTAAAACAGATCATACCAAAGAACAACAATAGTGCTGTCCAGTACATTCTTTTTGATGGTGGCGTAAAAAGGAAGTAGATTTATTTGATAAATTTTCTCACGAGCAGTAGGATATTATTGCTGGATGCCTGGACTGACAGCTGAAAAGGAACACTGAGTTATGCTTATGGGCAGCAGAGGAAATAACTGGAAATCAATTTCTTAAATATTCCTGCTCGATAGTAAGTTTTTAAAATTGTTGTTCTGCTGGAGGGTTTTGATGGCTCTTTTAGCAGTAATTTTGTGTCTCTGTTTTTGAGGACTCCAACCTGATTAAGTATTTCCAAAGTAAAAATAAGTTTGGCCTCATCAGGGCTGATCAACTGGCTTACAAGATGGCCTCTGAAACTAAAAACTGGATGTAAAAATAACACATAGGTAGATAACTAGAAAATGGCTTTATGCAATATTTTGATTTCTTTAGATGTTGAAATGAATTTGTGAATCTTCAATATGCTATTAGATTGCTCCTAAGTACTTAATGCTTTATTTCTAGCTGTGAATTCTCGTAGAAGATTGATAGCTCTGCCAACATTTGTCCACAATTGAAGATGGGTGGATTGATTTCAAGATGGAGGGTAAGTAAAATCGTGTAACAGGATAATCTTCTTTAGTCTAAAAGATGGGAGTACCTAGGGCATGTTTCTTAATGCCTATTGCTTGACTGTTAGTGCTAAACTTTTCCCATGAATGTCATTTAAAAATCCAGTAGTGAGACATCCCATGTCTAGAAGTATTCTCTCCAAATCACTAAACTGTGAAACTGTGTTGTTGTCTTTTATTTCCTTCACTGTATCAGTCTGGCACTGGCTTGGTTAACTTATAAAAATTCAGTTTTAACTCTTTCTGTAAGTCTAAATAGTTTTGTGGCCCTATCCCAGAGGGATATCTATCCCAGCGGGATAGATACTGCAGCACCTGTGACTTGAAAGATTGGTGGCTTTTTTAGGTCAAAATGAGATAGATGCTGAATATCATTCTGTCTGTTTTAACACATATTTTGGTAGCTACTTAGACCTGTACAAGTCTGTCTTCCTGTCTGCTTTTGTTGGCTTGTATGTTATTGAGGGGTGTACTGAGTTTATGAGGAAGAAGAGGCATGGGATTTTTGACTACTCTCCTGGCAGGTGTGATTTGTTTGAGTCTGGGTTTGCTTTTGCTTATTAGCAATTGACTTTTGAGCTTCCCATACAAAACTCCTTTAAAGATGAAAGTTGAGGTGAAATATCAGTTTTGTATAAGGGAAACTCGTTTTTATGGTGATGCGGTGTGGGCCGTGGTTTTTGAATTTGTGGTGTGAAGGGTGGGGAAAGATTATGGCTTGATAGTTTTCAGGAATTAGGAAAGATTCCTAGGAGGTGGATTTCAAGTTGCTCCTAGGGGGATTTTACTGGAGATAACATTTATTTGCAGTTGCTTATGATTTATTTAGACCATGTGTCTGTGTAGAGTGAAGAGTAATAAAAAGCTGAAGTACTCAGGTTGGGGCTTCCTTTATATATTCTCTTTGCTTTGCCTGTTTCCTCCACTCATCAATTCTGTTCTTGTTTTGCTTCCCACCCACACATTCATTATTGGTGTGTGTGCTTTATAGGTTTTCATCCTTTGTGAGGTAAGAGAGGAGCCTTGAGTTAAGAGTAATACCAACTCTAAAATAGTGATTGATTATAATCCCTTCTATTTGTCACTATTAAAGTAGGAAAACTTCTGACCTTTATGTAAATAATAAGATAATTTTTAATCTATTATGAATATGTCTTTTTGTTAGGTAACTGTTAATGTACAGTAATCCTCAAAAATCTGACTTTTTTTAAAAGTGAGATTAATATCTTTGTTCTTTCTCTTGTAAGCAGGCAAAGCCATCCACTGTAGAAGTATTAGAAAAAATAGATAAGGTATGTGTTTGCTTTTTGGTGTTTTGTTTGATTTTTTTTTTTTTAAGAAATATGCATCCCTTTTGCTGGCCATGTATTTCTTTCACATTAAGCAAAACACTGTAATGAAATTTTAAATTATTTTGGTTATTATTCCAGTACTAGAGATTCTGAGTTTCAGAGGAATTGCTGCCTTTTCCCCCCTTACTATTAGTCATTTAAAAAATACCCATACTGTATAATAGATAGTGAGAAACTACAGTTCAACTATTTATTTAGAGAGCTTGAAATAGGAATGAATGTGAAGCTGCCTTGATTACAGTTATTTATCACTAGTGGTTAAAGTCCCATGTAATGGAAAATGTCACTAATACTAAGTTCTGTTTATCAGGTTGATTAGAAAAGCTTCAATGTATGGTTTTATGTGTAGAAGTTGTAACTGTGATAGTAGCAAGTAAGGTTAGGGGCAGAATAACTGAATAGATGGTTCAGTAATCAATTGTGATTTTTCACCAGCATTTGTGACAGATGTCTGTACTCTATGGGGAAATTAACTGTTTTGAAGTATGCTGCTGATATTTTTTGTTTTCCTTATGATGAAAGTGTGAGTGCTCCTGTTGTCACTTGAAATACAGTCAAAATGGTTAACACAGCAGAGCGTTGCTCACTCACTTATTAATATGCCAGAAGCATCATACAGATGTTCAGGATTTCACTCTTAATGTGAGGAAACTACTGAGAGGAAAACACATGAAATAATGGAGATGTTTTAGCAATTTCCCATGTTAGTAGTAAAGCATTAGAGGCATTTAAAATTCCACAGGTGCCTGATGAAACTTTTAAGATGCAGAGTATGGTTAGCATTGATTTATGTCATTGTGAAGATTGCCATTCATAAGGTATTAGCATTTTTCACTTGTCCCACCCAGATATACTAATACATTACAATTGTGAAAAAGTGCTGATTTGTAACATTTCTTTCCAATTGCTAATACAGTGCAGGTAACCCATATCATAATCTTAATAGCGTGGTGTATTTATGCTATGGAAGTTATCTTTGGGCAAATATTGTCATTTATCAAAAAGCTGCTTGACTTTATTCTAATCAAGTATCAAATTGATAGGGCTGATTTTAGCAAACATTTAAAGGCAGCTTAGTAAAACCACCTACTAATTTCACTAATAAGGTTGAACCCTGTTTATTTACAGGAAATACAGACATTAGAAGAATTTAGAGAAAAAAATCAGAGGCTACAGAAACTATGGGTTGGAGGGCTGCTTCTCTACTCCTCACTCCTTTACCTTGTTACTTGCTTAATTGTATATTTGTGGTGTCTTCCTGACGAATGGACAGCAAGGTTGACAATGACACTTCCATTTTTTGCATTTCCATTCATGTAAGTAAATATACCTTTTTTATTTTCTAACTGCTGTCCGTTTGATAAAAGGAGATGGAAAATACATCTCAGCAGGGGGTTGGGTTTGCTTTGACAATCCTTGAGATATCATAACTTGCTGAATTTTTTTCTTCTAAAATAAATCCAAATAGTTAGGCAGACACTTTCTTTGTGGGGAATGTCTCTCATGGGTCTGGAACTAAGTCTTATCATCAAAAGATGATAGGATCTAAAGTTACTTGGCCTATCAAAATTATGCCAGGGCTAGAGAGAGACCTATATCTGAGCAGCTGCAAGGTAATGTAGTATAAGCAGAAGAGCATTATCTTGGTTTTTTTTTTTTTACTGCTAGTTGGAAAGTAACATCTCTATATGAAAGTAACCTAAGGTATGTCACCTCTAGATAAAATGTAGCATATAAAACAGGGGAAAATACAGGAATGAATGGAGAATTACTGTTACCTATTAAAGTAAATGTGTTAACACAGAATTGACTCGAAAGGTCATCAACCTAAGTATGTTGAAGACTAGTTTTATATAATATGCTGTTGTAAGTAAATTGACTATTTACTTCAGTAATGAAATATCCAGACTTCAGTGGATGTGAACAGGAGAAAGTATTGTTAACATTTTTGTTCCGCTGAACTGATTAGCTTCTCGTCCTGATGAGTGGCTTTTGTTTTCTAAGAAAGCTACTTTTCCAAAGTAACAAAATGGGCTCCCACTAAACAGCTGCTTTGCTGCCTCCCCTTCCCTCAGATCAAGGAGGGGAAAGCAACCTACTGAGCATCTTTTTTACCATCGGGGAGCACAGTGCATTTACTAATTTGCTGAAATGAATGTTATATATACTTTCCATATTTGTACAGCATCTTTATATGAAAACATGACTTATCAGTGCCCTAGCTTTATCTTTAAAGGCAAAGTAAAATGTAAGTATTTAAGGCTTTGCAAGTTTGATTAGTGTGGGTCAGCATAACATGGAAAAAAAAATCAACTTGAAGATGCTTTTTGTATGTCATACGGTGTTATGCATAATGTGCTAATATGCTGTTGTGGAATCCTGTGGAGAAGATACATGGGCAGCAGTATCTTGACTGGAAAGGATTAATATAGAAATTAGAGCTCAAATTAATCTTTGGCGGTAACATGAATTGATTTTGTTCTTAAGGACAAGCATTCCAAAGTCTTTGTTGTGAGTGTGCAAGGCTTGCTCATGCTAATAGGAAAGGCTTGTAGAAGAGAAAGTATTACCAGCTCTCTTTCACACAGATGTGTTAGGATTAGTGTAGAAATGAAAACTTTTGTTATTGAAGGTGAGATGACTTCTAGTGCTGTGGTGTGAATTTTCACATTGGATTTTTATTTTCTAGTTTGTCTTCCAGTTCTGCTTTTTTTCAGTATGACTCTCTGTAAAATTCCAACTTGGATATTGGCTTACTAACATTTAGAATTAGACTGTTGTTCTCCATGACTTACAACTGTTTATCAGATTTTTTTTTTTCCTTAAGCTATTCCCCTTCAGCTTTTTTTGGCAGATATGAATGGCAAGCAGCTGCCAGCTTGTCTTTGTGCTCGGTCAAGAGGTGACTCCATGCTGAATGCCTGGTGCCACCCAGTAATAGCTCTGGAGATTTTTCAGCCCTAATCAAACTGGAATATGTCTGCCTTTTCCAGCTTGCAGTCAGTCACCAACTTATTTCTGCCTTAGGTCAGTCCCTCAGGGTCTCAGCAAGTTACTGATGCTGGTAGAGGAAGTTAAGTTTTAGGAATGTAACTTGGTTAATTTTAAATGTATGTTGAAATATTTGAAAAGTTGAAGAAATATAAATAAGTTAGCATGTTAGAAGGATGCTCTTTTTGAACTGATTTTTATTTGAATTGTTTAATCTTGCGTGTTCTGATTTTCAGAGAAATATGGTTTTATTTTGTAAAATTGGTCTGAAATGGTCTGCTATTAAACTTTCGCCTCAAAGTTCTTAAAGAGGAAATGTTTTTTTATTTCATGAAGTCCTGCCATATCTATTAACTTAGAGTACAGCTTTTGGTAGAAGACTCTTTAACATACATTAAAAAAGAAATAATGCTTTTTTATTATATAACATGGTATTTAAGGCAGTTCAAACCCTGTAAACATTTATTTCTTCTGATACTTTATGAAGACACATTTTGCAATATGTAAGCAGACAAACCCATCTGTATTCTCAGAGTAGTTATTATAGCGTATCTTTGAACCTGGAATAGTTAAACTTCTTTCTCTGTTTCTCTTACATTGGATAGGTTGCTCTCACATTCCAGTTGCCTCATCTAACATGCCTAACTCAGGTTGTGTTAGTACTTGAAGGCATTTTGAACTGGGGAACCATTATATAAACGCAAAAGATTTTTTTTTTTCTTAAACAGAACATTGCTAATTTAGGCACTGTTATTTAATGCTTGACATTAGGAGGGTTTTGGATAAGATCCTTGGAGTGGCTTGAAGTATGAGGTTTGCTGCTTGGTTTAGGCTGAATAACTTAGCAGGAAAAGTGTCAACCTAATTATAAGCAATTCTAAGCTTTAAAGCAGATGAAGTCATGATGATTGCAGAGAGACCTCTATAACATGGTCATAGATCAGTTTGACTTTATCTTGAGATAAACTACTCTGTTGTTTGAGCTAAGTCAGCTGAAACCCTACAGAAACTGAGTGGATTCAGAGCTCTGTAAAATCACCAGGACTCAGGTCAGTTAACTCTGCTTGGAGAGTATTTGTACAATAGCTGTATCTCATGGTTTTCATTGGTATTGAATTCTTCCTGCAGATCTCTCAGGTAGTAATTTTGGGCCTTAGCTTAAGCTTGGTTTTCTGGATAACATGAATAATAAATCTATCAAATAAGAAGTGATGACTGTGTAATTTTCAGCTGAACATTTTAGTAAGTGACGATGTTACTTGCAACTGCTGCCTTAGTATTTCTACCTTTAGTAATACTTGGTTAAATTTTAATGGAAAAGAGCATTTTATTTAGAGCAATGTTGATGTCTTGACAAGATGCTAATTTAATTTTTAGGTTTTTATATAAATATTGTTTGAAGATTTCTGTTCTTTGTATTTGCAAAACAAAATCTCATCTGATAAATGTTCTGTTTGCTAAATGACTCCAGTAATACTTACTGTAATCTATTTTAATTAATATAATTCTTCTTTCTGTTTTAAAGAATCTGGTTTATAAGAACACTGCTCATTTTCTTCTTTTCCAAACGGACAGAAAGGAATAGTAAGTATTTTTTTTTTTTTAAGAATATGGAACTAGATAAGAATGATGCTTGCTATGATAATGTAAATGCCTTTGATCATTTGGCTTCCAGAAAGACAAAGGTAGTCTTTTAGTTGGTACTGAAATGGGTAGTATTAGCTGAACTTGTTTCTACCACATGGTTCATGAAAGAACAGGAAGGAAACTGCTTGATTTTTCACTTCACTTATAAAATTGTGGTAACTTTCTCCCGTCTTTGCATGTGTCAAAGTGTAATGGAATAAAAGATAGTGTAAAAGTGGGAGCGAGGGGAAAGGAAATATAAACAATAGTAGTAGTTCCCTTGATACTTGCATCTGCAAGTATCCCTGCAGTCTTAATCTGTTATGTATAAGAGAAGAGATTTATAGGAGATGTTTTAATTTGTTTGTCAAGATAGCTTTTCTCTCACAAGTTCTCCAAAGCATGCTTTTTTTCCTGAGTGGGAAAGGTATAAGCAGGTGTGTTTCTGCTTTTTTTGAGAGCTAAGGAAAATTGGAAGTCATGTAACAAAACCAGAAAGTAATGCAGGTGTTCAAATATATATAAAAAGTTGTTAAATTTTGCATTAGAATAAATCTGCATGCTATTTAAAAACAACATCTGTGGCACTTGTCTGCAGTAGTTAGAATTCATTTGAGACTTTCCTTGAAAGCAGTCCAGCCTGTAACAATATCTCATGGTGATGTGAGCAATAATACAGGAAAACCTCAGTGTTGCACTGTGTTTTATGACTTGCAGAACAGCATGATGTATTTAATTTGTGACAGCTTACGAGTTAAACATCACTTTTGGAATTTTTCTTAAACTTAATGTTTGTGTTTTGATATGCAAGCACTGAACATGCCTTTTTATGTAGAAATAAAATTGTCCATCTATTCTGTGGTGCTGTGTGATTCATTTCTAAGGTGAATATATATTTGCATTTCATGGCTGAATTAGAAAAAAAGTATGTATGTTTTTCTAGTTTGCTTAAATGTCTTTATTGCTGTTTTGAGCATATAAGCAAGTCTGGTGCTTTTGTTGAACCTGTGTATAAAGGTTTTTAGTAGATGATAGAACATGCCTAAAGGGATTATTATATCTGTGTGTTTCCAGAGATTGGATAAAAATGAAGTGTTTTACCTCAAAGATAAAAGTTTTGTATTTGAAAAAGAAAAATGAAATGTTAAAACAAGAGTTAACAGCAGTACAGTGGGAGAAGGTGTAGCTGAGAGAGCAAATTGGAAACTAAGTGGCTCAAAGCTACCCTTTTATTCTGGGATGAGTTAATATAACGCATTGAGTCACTGGAGATGGTTATTTAATACTATAAAGCTCTGTGCTGGATAAGCAGCATACATCAGATTTAGGAACCATGTTCTGAATGAGGAAAATTCGTAGCTAGACTCTAGGAAAGGTGATGTAGAGAGATTATGGAATTTCAGTTTTTAAGACAGGTCAGGAAAACAACTGTTAAGGGAGATTTAGGCTGATCTGTCCCAAAGTGTAGGGAAAATAAATGAGGTATATTGCAGGTATTGACTTCTCTAATATGAATTTCTTTTGTTCTGTGGGTTTAATAAAGATGAGATATATTGGTTTCTTGAGAGTACTTTGCCACATTTGAAGGGGCAGGTGTTTCACGAGGTTCTTGTTGAATACAGGAAGTAGAGTGATCAGAAACAAACACCCACACTTTAAGGTGGTTGCACAGCTTTGTGGAGATTGGCTGTATCTGCTGCTTGCTTGGCTGCGTGATACCACACTGCACTGCAGTACATTTCAAGCTCTTAATCTGTGTGGGGCTACATGAGAGACTGTACTCTAATATAAATGTAAAATTTGATGAAGGAAGATACCTTACTAATTTGAAGATGCACACTTTCTGGAATTGCCCATCTTCTGTGGTCCACCCCAGTACTAAATATGGTCTTGTTCCATGTCCTATTTATCTTAACTAATACAGGTTGTTGTAGTTCCCCTTTTGTTGCATAAACTTTCAAATATGTGCATGCCCAGTTTTAGTATTTTTCACATTTAATAAAGAGGTTAATTCTATCAAAATGAGTTTCTACATTCTGGAAAGTTCAAGTAATTGTTCCCTTACTTTCAAGTAATGGTGTTCCTGAAGTAGCTTTGAATGGTATGACATACTTACTTATATATAAAGAAAGATGCAAAAAAATTAGTTTTAGTTTGGTGGGTTTTAGTTTTGTGTCTTGGAGTTTTGTGAAGCTTTTTCTTTGAAATCTGAAAAAATGAGTAAAAATAGCTATATTTTTACAGGAATTAAGTTGCTAGTGTTCAGTAGATCTGAGAAGGGGGGGGAAAGTTGTAACATTTATTGTTAAACTCTTCTTGCTGTGAAGGATGTAGTAGAAAGCTATTTTATTGAGAGAGCATCTTCTGCATTAGGTGGTGGTTTATTACAGTGAGGTTGCCATGACTGTCAAGCTGCAAACATTGACTTACAAGAAAATCCCATGTGCATTTGACTTTTCTTCTTTCTCTTCCTCTTAGAGAGGTTGGGTACTGTGCCTACTAGTTGGAACAGTCTCTTAGCATTTAGTATTAAAATGACCTTCTAGTAGCTGTTCTTACAAAACCAGGGAGTTTGCTGTAGTCTGAAAGTATAGAAAGGATGAAATACATTGAGTTCTAAAGCTCAGAGTTGACCTGGCATTTGAAACTAGTATGTATTAAGAGGCTTATGTGACATACTGAAGCCAGTAAATCTGATACTCATATATTAATGCTTAGACCTCAAGCTTTTTTTTGTAGTTTGACTCATGAGATTAAGTGTATTTGGTCCATTGTTGTACCAGTTTTAATGTAGGTCAAAGCAGGGCACTGGCTAGAATTGGTTTGCTTAATGAGGAAATGGTACATAAAATTTTTTAATAGTTATAACTCTAAAGTAATAATGGTGGGCTATAATTTATAAGCAGTTTCAGCATTTTAAGTGATTTATTTTCACATAAAATAGTTATTTTATACAAAGTTTACTGGTGTTTAGGATTGGTAGTGGTCAGTGCGTAATTTTTCGTGGTCATACAGGGCAAAGTCAGTGTTTAGAGTGTGCTGAAATCTTTTATTTATATTTGAAAACTAATGTATGTTGTCCTTCTTTTAGATGATGCACTGGAAGATTTAAAATCTCAAAAGAAAAAAATAGTAAGTAAAACTTAAAAGCTGGGTTGTTATGGTCCACTGAAACTGGTGTTCTCCAGGTATTTGCATCCACTCAACCAACACTTAATCTCAGTAAGACAGATTTAGGATGGAAAAGGTTCCAGGTCTTGGATAACTTTCCCACTTTGCAATGTTTGTAATATTGCAAAGCTGTTTCCTCTCTGCTTAATCATTCCATAAGGAAGTTTGTTGTTTACTTATGTTGTTGGCTTCATCTCCTGCCTTGGTAAGGCAAAACTTAAAAACGATGACCACCAAAACACAGCCCCCCTTCCCAAACAACCCAAACCCAAACACTTCTCCCTACCCCTTGCCTCCCTCCCCCCTCTGCCACCACCAAAACAGCCCCTTCTCCCTCCAAAACTGCCAAAAGTTGTATTATGAGGGTTATTGTTAATGAGTTGCCCAAAGTGTTTACCTTATACCGTCTGGATTTTGCCATGGTAGCTAAATTAATAGGAAACCCACAACAAAGATACCAAAAGAGAGTTTATTATGTCACAATCTTCTGCTCTGTTTTTTGTCACTTTTAAAATGTAGATGTAAAAAAGATAACCTGTAACCTAATTGTCATTGTCTTTTGTTAAAGAGGGTTTGCTAATATTTAAATGGATGTGTCCTTTGTTTGGAGTGGTGATAAAAAGAGGTTGGACAGGCTTACATTTTTGAGAAAGAAATAAATGAGCATGACAACTATGTTGTTAATTTTATTTTATGAAAAACTGCTTAACTGAAATTAGTTAATGTTTGCAATTAACATAGCCATTTGGTAGCTTTGAAGGGAAAGTTCTTGGAACAGGAAAAGCACAGTGGAGAGCAAACAGTTTTTGGAATCTTAAATGTAAAGTCTTCATTTCAGTTTAAGTTTGGTTTTCTGTAATCATAAAAATATTCATATTTATTCTAGAATAACTAGTGATGCTGAATTTTTGTGTGTGAGAAGCACTTCAGAGTAAAGGCATTGAATAAAAGATGTAAATATGTATTTTGCATATGCAAGAAGTCAAAATAACGTAATGTAGAAGACCAGGCAGTAGTTAAAAATTAAAAAATTGCACAAATACTTCATGAATATTAATGAAATTATAGTGTAACTATGGAAAATTTAAACCTGAAAATATAAATTGTCATTAGTATGTATGCAACTCAAGCTTTTATCATTAAAGATAAACTTCTAAATAGGATTAGTAAAACAGAGTTCTGGGAAGTCCAATAACATATGACTCAGCTATTTTTCAGTCTGAGGACACTAAAAAGTTGGTGACTGTCTCTTGATCTGGTTCCTAGCAAGGAACCAGAAACAGAGAACTTATTTAACCTCTTGAGTCAGGGTGATGTTGGTATTTTTTACTCAGAACTTAGGAGACTTAGGAGTTTCATCATAAATTAAGACATTCAATTGAGCATTAAAATTTGATAATTATACATGAAATGGAACATGTTGAAATGAGCAGGAAGGGGATGCAAGTAGTGAGACAATATAATTTGTGTTTTAGATGAAAACACTTATAAAATTGCATTCTGTAAAATTTTTGAAAATACTCAGATTTAGTCTTGGTTTTGTTTTGGATTGATTTCCTTAGGGCTGTCTTTTACTATGAATAAGTGTAGCAACACCTACTTTTTAGTAAAAGAAAACAAAAATCTTCAAGTAAAATAATGGGGAGGGAAAGGATTTTTTTTTTTCCCTGTTCAATTCTGATTTGCTGCAGGGTTTGCAAATAGATTTAGTTACTCAGATATTTACATTGTGATCCTCAAAGTATCTAGGATAAGTAAATCGTGTATTTCCTGTTTATTCGTAATGCAAATTGTTGTCTAGGCACTGTGAGCCTGCCTCAACAACTGTGCTTTTTCACTTTATTGCATCTCAGCTACCTAATTGCTGGAGAAATCTTATCTTGAAGACAATTGTCCTTTTGAAAAATGTTAGGGTACTTGTGTTTTGCCAACATGTGGTTTGTATTTTCCCTACAGATGTTACTTGTAGGCTGAAGGGACATAAGCCTGTTATAGGGCTTACCTGTAAATGGTGTAAGCTCCTCATCTGCTAGATGTGATGTCCTGGTGGCTGTGCAGTGACTGCTCAATAGAAATTGATTTCTGTTCAGTTGCTATTCTGTCTTTGGTGATATAGTCATATGGATACCTGTGTGGGTAAAATACTTGACAAACACAAATACTTCATCTGGAAATGACCATTAGTATTGTCTATCCTGTACTTTGACTCAAAGTTTGTGTAATACTTATTTCTCACAGAACTGACTCTATGCTGCTTTTTTCCCTAGTGAATACTTTAAAGCATGTTGAATTATGAACTGAGGGTAGGGATTAAATTGATTAGCTGTACTTAATGCACTACTACAGGATACAACTTTTTTTCCCCTCCTTGATCATAGGGGATACTGTGGTTGTGTTCGTGACTGTTTAGCTGTAATTTTGGCCTTAGAGTTCTCACTTAATGAGGATGTCAGCCCTTAAGCCTGAACATGTATAGATGAGCAAGTTCAGAGGGTTAAGCATATTAAAACAAGGGTACAGGACATGTATTAAGCTGATACAGCTGGGAATTAATGGAGAGTTTACCTGGAACAGCAGTCTTAAAGATGGGATAATTCTTAGCCTGAGGACAGAGCTGTGAAGATAGTGTAGTAATTACCTCGCTAATTTTAGAATTAAACCTTGCTGAAGTTTGCTCAGCTACTCTGAAAAGTAGTCTGAGTATAGTATTAGACTTTGACAGACTTAGACATTCCATATAAGAGTTTAGAAAGTTGCATCTGTTAATCTTCTAAGAAAAAAAAAAAACAACCAAAAAACCCAACAAACTAGTCAGAGTTCAATGCTGTCTTGGAGTTATGTTAGTAATGGAAAAAAACCCAGCAGCATATGAATTCTGTTACTTAACATAATTACTGTTTAATTTATTTTATGCCTTCTGCCTTCCAGGCAGAGAAAACCATTAATATTTTGATAACCTTTAGTATGTGACAAAAACTTTACTAGGAGTTGGTTGTTGTATACAAGTCCAGTTTTGTCAAGAACATGTTACCAGTACATGTTAGAATACTGCAAGCATGCAGTTGGAAGCTCAAAATAACAGTTAAAAATTGTATTTACTGATGAAGGGTCAAATGAGTGAGTTCTTTTATGCGGTGTTCACTCAAAGCAGTTACTTCGGTGGTTTTACTCTTTGTTCAGAGTATACTTGATTACTGTGACTTAAATGATTTATTTCCTATTTTAAGGAAACTTTTGCTATGTGTACTGGCGTATCTTACATGGTAGACTCAGATGAGTCTCATGGCTTTGTGCGAACATGAAGAAATACCTCTTCATAGTTGGGTTTGACGTAGCAAGTAATTCAATTTATGAACTCCCATAGTAGTATGGCAAATAAGTAGTTTGCATTGTGCCA
This sequence comes from Chiroxiphia lanceolata, assembly GCF_009829145.1. Classification (NCBI taxonomy): domain Eukaryota; kingdom Metazoa; phylum Chordata; class Aves; order Passeriformes; family Pipridae; genus Chiroxiphia; species Chiroxiphia lanceolata. The sequence goes on from NC_045643.1 coordinate 17,205,723, forward strand.
GTACTTAAGACTTCAGTTGCTAAATTGCTTTTACAAGAAGCTTAAAATACATTACTCATATTGCTTTTCAATATGGGCAACTGATGTCGTTCCCACCAGAATTTTGTTTGGTTGCCAGTTGAAAAGGAGGCGATCCTTGCAATTATTCATAGGAGAGAATGTGGTACATGACCATGCTTCTTTATTAAGATTTAGTTAATTCCGTGAAATAAGTTAATCCCATGGAAAACACATGCTTTGACTGGTATTAACTTTCATAGAGACTTCACTTGTGATTCTAGTTGCTCAGCATTTATGCTTGATAATGATAGAATATGAATTAGCCCTTGGCAGAAAATAGAAAATGTTTTTGTGGGAAAAGTTTTGGATCTCAGAGAAGAGTGTATTATGGAAAAAGAGTAAGAGGTGTTGAGCAGTTTGTGTTAGTAAGCCAGTGCTCAGCACTAGGTTAACCTTTCCAGGATTATGCTTCAGGATGGTGGGTGCTCCAGAAGTCAATATGTAGATTTGCATTCATAAACGACCTTGCTGTGGCAGAGCACAAACCAGTTTCTTCTCTATGCAAACATAGAATTAGTATTTAAATTTTACATAGGCACTTATTTGCTTCTAGTAATTACACTAATTTGCTCACAGTGAGTAAACTTCGACCTTTTTGATTCTTAATTTGGTAGTGTCAGCCAAATTTCAATTTACTCTAGAAAAGTCTATCCTAGAAGTGAAAGTATGGGAACTGTGAACATACTTATAGAAATCCTGACAATTTCTAAACATTTTCAAAAAATTTCTAAAGAGTCAGTTGTGATACTGAATTCTTGTTCAGATTCAGCTTTACTAGAATTATAAAGCTATATATGAATTTCAAAATATGAAGACTAACTTGTTGAATTATCCAATAACTATATAACGTGAAGAATAACTTTGACATCTGAATCTTGAGAGTTGAATTTTTCTGTTTCAAAGTAATGGCACTGTTTTTGCAAAACTTAAATATCCACAAATAGCTACCATACTATCTAGTACTGCTATAGCAAGAAGTGCCTTAGATAAAGAAAGTGTCAAGTGATGGTGGAGCATTCTGGTTTTTCTCTTCCTAAAGGTTGCTTTGCCCTGCAGAATGTTATTTATCATTTTCCTTTGTGTGCATTTTGTGTTCATTGATGTAAAGTGAACTTGTTTATTTTAAATTTTGATTTGGGGGGGCAGCTATTGACACTGACTGTTAACACTTCCCCGCTTTGCAGCTTCGCCTCACTAACCTTACCCCTTTATATAAAAGTCTGCCTTATGGTTTTTACTTTTATAAGCAATAAATACTTTATTTTTCCTATTAGACCATTAATTCTGATCTTACTATGCTGTGTGGCATTTGTTTTACAAAGTTAGTGGGTTAACTCCAAAGTCCTGCTGAAATACGAGTTTAGGAAATTGATTTTTACTTCCTTTTTCACTCCCTTTTTGTTTCAACAGTCCTTAATTAACAGCCTGTATTCCTTGCCTTAAACTTCAAGAAGTGTGTGGTGGAGTGAGTGTTAGATGGATACACAGTATCCATTAAATTATTTAGCTTCTGAGGTCTGTCTAAATGTAAAACCCCTGCGCAGTCTGTAAATGCAGATTGGCTGAAACTTTAGTTTCTCACTAGCGAAATAATGGCATAAAAGTCATGTTAACCTGCACCATTTGTTATTTTAGCAGTGATAAATGAGTTTGAGAGAATTTAATTTTTTGACCACTGACCTTTTCAGTTTTACAGTTCATGCCAACAGCAAACTTAAGAACAAACTCCCCCCTTTTAGCTGAACGTGGCCATTAGTCAGCATATCTGGGAGAAAAGGTCTGCTTAAGATACTGTAAAACACATTATGATTTCTATACGTATTAGGTATTTGTCATAACTTCAACTATCTCAGTTTTGAAGTTAAGCTTTTTCTAATGTTGGCTGTTAACCACTAAAATGATACTTTACTAGTGATTACTTTTTTAATTAAGCCCATGTATTAGCTATAAAGCCACTTGAGTGCATTGTAAATAAAACGCTGTAATAATGAAGTGCTTTAATTACACTCCCTAAAGTATGCATAGTTCTCAGTAAATTTTTTTATTTAAATTCTTAGCATGTTCCCTTTTTTCTGAAAAGCAGTTTGGATGGCTGTAAAGATGGAGATCCAGCCTTTAAAGTCATTTGAGCGAATTCCACGGCTGTTCTCTAGTTAGTGAGTTTTCACAGCATTTGCAGCAAGCTAATTGCTTCTGCTAATAAATAATCTAAAATCAATGCTGACAGCAGTTAATTGGCGCAGGGACTTTATTCTGTAAAGCACTTGGCTAATGACCTTCCTTAAATTAATAGCATTAAGTGCTATGAGGAAATAAATCTAAGGAATTGCCTGTCATTTGCTTGTCATGTCTAATAACTTCCAATAATGATGGCTGATAGATTTTTGCACATTCCATTATTGAAGTTGGTGCTTGTAATTATTCTCCTCATTATATGTAAACAATTAGCAATATTTGGTGTTTCCTTGCAATAAAGCTGTTAAGTAGTCCATTAGAATTTAGAAACTATTTTTGAAAGCAAAATTTAATTTCCATTGAATACAGCGAACCCGCAGGTATCTGGACATGCTACTGGTTCATTGGACTGAGCTTCACCTTTTGGTAACATTGATAAGTTATTGTAAGTGGGAGGCTGTGATGGGAGGAAGTACTTTGAAGAATTCTGTATTTATATGTGGAACCTTTTGTTTCCAGCTTGAGGAAGTAATGGAGAAGGAAACCTACAAGACTGCTAAATTAATCCTTGAAAGGTTTGATCCAGAATCAAGTGCAAAGGTAAGAGTCTTGTTATTGATGTAATATGGAAGGTACTATGGAGCTGAACATTCAGGTAATGTTATTTATAATTAATTGGCAGGAGGCTGAACTACCATCTGCTGGAACATCTGCAACCCCAAGACCTGGACAAGGTAATAGCCCTGTAAAACGGCTGCTCTTTAGCATAGATATTCATCTTCCACAGCTATTTCCACTCTAGAAGTCTCTCTATGATAAAATTTGTAAATCAGTTGACCTTTATTTAGGGTTAATAGACTGTTCATTAGACTGGCCATTACTGCTCTGTATTTTCAGACAAAGGTTCTATTGCTAAAGGCTGATGTTCTAGACAGCAGGATATTTAATGCTGCTTGATGTTAAAGCAGAGAGAAAAATTAACTTCTTGTGGCATGCTTGCAATTTTTCTAGAATATTAAGGTGTTTTCAAATCTTATGTAATGTTCATTCACTTAGCTTTTCAATTCTGTTTCTATTTCTGACTACTTAGATCTTTCCTAATGCAGTGTTTAAGCTACTTCTATTTGGTGCACAGAGAAGGAAAAGAAAAGCTGGTGCAGAAATCAGGGATTTTCTAGTTAAAAAGAATGGCTAGTTCTTTACTGGTTTATGATGTTCCATTTAAAGGTGCTATTGAATAAAATAATAAAATAGAAAAGACCTTGCATGTATTTCAAGGAAGCCTTGTTTCTGGATTGCACACACAGGTTTCAAGACTGCAAAGATCTCTCCTCTACACTCACAGTAGAATGCTTGCATTAAAAATGTGAAATTTATGTAAATGTTTATGCAAAAAAACTACTGTTATGTTTTTGTTGAGGTTGAGTATAATATGCTGTAATTAGACTGAAAATGCTAGTATGAAGACAATATAAAAGAAACATTTTAATACTGAAGATGGTACTCACACTTTGAGACCTTCGTAGCTAACTTTCTACGTTATAACCTAAGGGCTGGTGCTCAAAATAAACTTCAGAATCTGATGTGCATTTAATAATTTTCCATAAAATAAATATATTGCTTTAGAGAATGTATTAGAATTTTCAACTGTGTATCTAATTTTTGTGGGTAACCAAACACATTTTTTCTTTTTTCACTCTTGGAGTACTGGTTTTCTTGGGTGCAGAGCACCTGGATTTACTAACAAAGGAGTTTATAAGGTGCATCATCAAATCCACTGTTTTGTTCTTCTTGCTTAGCTTCAAATTGTCATTTTAAAACTATCCTTACTTGTTGACACTGATAGTGAATATTTGCAGTCCAGTACCTTAGCAGTAAAGCTTCAATCTCTTCTGGTGTCTTAGGCTCAACAGCTTTTTCTCAAGTTTACCCCTTACCTGTCTCTCCCATCATTCCATTTCTGCAGTGTTGATAGTTTTGTTCAGTCTGAAGGGCCATTCTGACACCCTGTTCTGTTCTCTGTTTTAATACAGCTCATGGGTGGTTGCCAAGAATTTTCTGTCATAACTGTAATGTTTAGGTAGCCCATGGTTGGCATTTTTAAACTCTTTATAAAATTCATCCTTCTCCTTGAGATATGTTAGAAACCCCTACACTAGTCCAGTAGTAGTGTGACAGGTCTGTTTGTAGAATGCAAGTAACACTGACCAGGGGAGGAAACTGCCTGAAAATGTGTGTTTCTTGTAGAGACAGAGATAGCTATCTATAAATAAGACACTGTTAAGTCTTTAGTCACTTTGGTTTTATTAAGAGATAGCAGCAGCAGTTTTGAAACTCCTTAGGAGTTACATGATTGTTCTCTTCCCCTCTACCCAGGCTGTGTAAGTAGCAGTGGTGACAAGTAAGTTACTCAGTCCCTATTAAATAACTAGTCTTGTGTGTGTTTGGGTTTTCAAAGCACAGTGCCCCTACTTTTGATCCCAAATGGGGTGTCCTTCCTGAATTATAATGCATCTCCAAAATACAACAGTCTGAATACCCACTTTTACTAATCGGTACAAAGATTTTACTAACGTTGCATAATAGTTGGTTCTCAGAAAAACAGCTGGTAGTGCCCCAATTTTTCAATGTATTTAGCTCTTTTTTGTGATTTTGACATGTGCTTCTTAAGTAGATAATGGTAGCTTTAACAGATGATTCATATCAATCTTGAGTTTGGCATAAGAAAGCACCAGGAAATCTAGAGGGAGAGGAATGTGAAAATTTAAGTGCAACTTCATCTATTCAGAAATGTTTTGAGGGGTGAACTTAATGAGCATATACTTATTCAGTACTTTGACCATAGAGAAAAATAGGGTAAGTATATATTTGCAGTGAAATAAATATTTATCAGCCATATCCTGTTGTTGATACCTGCTCTTTTCATTGTGCTAATATGACTGTTAGCAGGGCTGTATTTTAAATTAATTTGCTCCATGACTTGAATTAAAAGTAGTGCAATACCAGATGGTTGCAGGCTGGGATGGGTATAGGCATGAGGAGGAAGAAAGAAAATGCTTGGTTGGTCTTTGGTACTAAAGCCAACAAGTTATGTAAACTATATATTGACCTGCATTGTACCGTAGCTCTTTAAAAATGATATATTCTTCTCTACAAAAACCAAGGAGTTTTGAAGTGAGGGAAAAATAAAATAGTTATACTTGTAAACATGAAAGATGCAGCTGCCTCACCACTGCAATATCCTAATATTCTTTAAGAGATCATACTGAATTATCAGTTGAGTAGTAGCATACCTGCTAAGTAATGTGTCTGCTTACTCATCTGTCTCGTTCAGTGCTGGTAACTGCAGAATTTGAACTGTAGTGTGCTTTAAGATTAAAAGTTCTATTTTTAAATTATTTAAGTGTCTTCATGCAGTTGGCTTTTAGATACACAAAAATCATTAATGAAGAAAATCCTTGGAAAATTGCAAAACTTCATTAAAACTACAGCAGCAGTAGCTGTATGTTGTGTTAGGGTTGAGGTCAATGGACATGTTACTCAGCTAAGTTGTGGAACTTGGAAGTATGGAAATCTGGAACTTTGCAAGAGGCGATTTTTAACACACTGCATCTCAAAATAAGGCAATTTGAGAAGTATATAGATCATAGTCAGTTACTGCAAAAAAATATTAGGGCTGTTACTGTAGAAGTGGACAGCAGATTTAAAAGGAATTAGAGGAGTTCATTGGAAACAGGATGCGGATGTGATGGATATGGATTAGACAGGGCTGTGCTCTCTAACATCCCTGACAATGTGTTTGTGGATTCTGGGGATGGTATCAGAGATGTAGGCAACAGAAATTTAGGTTAGTGTGTTGTCACTAAATAACATCTACAGACACTCTAGAAAATGAAGTACTGGGATGGATGGGCTATAGGTTTTGCCAAGGAGAGCATTTTTCATATTCTCATAATGCAGGTTCTGGTAACTTCTCTTACTTGAGGAGCAGCAGTGTGTTGGCAAGTTGTCTTAAGTATGAATCATAAAATAGAGTGAGAGCCAAATGAACTTCTAAGTGGAGGAAAAAGAAAAAGGCATTGTGAATAACCCAATATAATTTTGTGGAAACTAGCAATGAGTCTTGCATTCTTAACTCTGTAATGAGGCTAAAACTACTGAAGCACATCTCTCTAATACTGACCGTACTTGAGTTCAACATCTTTGCAGGAACAAAAATATGGGGAAAGAGTTATTAAAGTAGCAGTAACTTTTCTTAATTGAAAGTCATTTAAAGAAGACTTACCAGGAATGACCCTTTAAAAAGAACAGGCAAAAGGGGCAAAGCTCTTGCAGGCAGCATGGAAATTGCTTAGGAATAATGTACTATGGGCTCAGAATAAATATGAATATAACCATGACCTATTGAAACAGACTCAGAGCTGTTAAGCAATCAAAATTAACATGCTTGAACCACATGATCTAGAAAGACAGCCTTCACAATGTAAAAATAACATCCATATGTAGAAATTACAGTCATGATCTTTGATGTTTTTATATAAAAACCAGTGTAAAGAAGGCTTTGTAATGAAAAGAGAATGGATTAATATGTCTTTTTATAGATATTTAAAATGATCTTGGAACAAGTGGAATTAGGCTTTATATTTATCACTAATTTTTTGAACATATGTGGAACTGAGAAGAATTGAGAAATTGCATACCTTTAGCTTAAATTTTGGAGCTAGTACATGACTGGAAACTATAACACAAACTTGAGTATAATGAATAATAAATCGCGGGTCATAATCAATATATTGTTTGAATATGAGTCATTCCTGTTAGTCAGATGGCGTGGAGAGGATGATGCAGTTATTCTAGTGTAGTAAAACTTGAAAGGTTACTACTACTGTCTCTCACGAAAAGCTCTTGAAGACATTTTAATGGTGAGGTTCGTCATAAATGAATACTTAATTAAGATAAAACTCTCAACACAGGAGTAGTTTTCAAAATAGAAACAAGTCACCAAGGAAACCTTAATGGAATTTCTGCAGCTACCAATTTATCCTGGTTTCCAGATTCTGAATAACTTAAATAGTGAAGGGACAAACTTTACTTTCTAAAATCAAGTTAAAATACAGAATCTTCATACTCATTGGGTGATCTAACTTGGATGATGAAGTTGTGTGAAGTGATGCGGTCATGGATGTGAAGGGTGACGGGGAAAACTAGTAATTTTTTCTGCTTTGTAGGAAACTGAACTAGGTGGATTTTTAATAAGAGTTTGAACATTTATAGTTTTTTAATTGGTGCTACCAAAGAATTTTTAATTCTTTCTTCTGTTGTATATTAAATCTTATTTTTACATACAGATAAGTAGGAAGACCATAACCTATGTATGTTGCAATTTTCATGGCACTAGATGTTGGTGGTTTGCCAACAGAACTTTTATGTTTGACCTAGTACTTCAGTGATAGCAACTCTTTCTTAGCTAGTGTAAGCTGATGTCACACACTCCCTCCCCCTTCTCCATCTGAAGCAGAAGCTTAACCTGGTAGTGTTGTACTTTCAGAGACAGGGATCATTCCTTCAGACTCAGCACACCCATTTTCCAGTGGCTGGCTGCCAGTAGACCTGTAAACTGCCTGCTAAGCATTTAAACTCTTCCAGCCTGACACAAAGTCAGCAGATAAAAATCTCTTTAATCTTGAAATGCATGTGGATGATTTTAAAGTCCAAATGTAATATTAAGTTCCATTTGTTGTGAAGGAAGACAAGCAAGGTTGTTCAAAGTGATGTGGATGCTATATGCCTGCTCTGTAGGGTACTGTAGTCTTAGTTGTGGGCATTCTTAGGCTGTTCCTTTTAGAGACTAAGCTGCTACTTGTTAACCATGTTAATGTCTGCAGACCTAAAGCGACTGTTTCATTTCAATTTGATTTGTTGCAGTAGTGTATGAACTTCAGGTTTGCATGATTATTGTAATATTCAAACCGTAATATATTACTGTGGTGATATTCCCATTGGACTTAATGAGAATTCTGGCTTCAGGTAAGAACAACTGAGGAAACCTAGTAAGTTTTTCATGATAGTGATTTAATAGTAACTCTGATAGTGATGTGAGAAGAGGTAAAAGTAAAGACTTGTTCTAGCAGAGCCCGTTCTTGCTCTATGACAATTCAAGCATGTGGTTTTATGGTAGGGTTGCTGAAACAAGTGACTGAAACTATGATCTTTTGGTTTTAGAATTGTTTCATTTATCCAGTCTGGTTTTTTTAAATAACTTCAGGCACTTAGCCTGGGCATTTTAGATTCTGACTGAATAGTTTTGGTCCCATGGAAAGCTCAGTACTTGGAAGCATGTTTAAACCATGGAGTAAAAAGTAGTCAGTTGTGTACACTGTGGTTTGAGTCTAACTGTTCGTCTCGCTAACGTTCTGCCTTAGAGAACAGAATCATAAGGTGTCTGCTAATTTCCTTCTAGCAGAATTTTGCCCAAAGTATGTAACAGTTAATGATTATTGCTATTAAAATTCAGTATTCTGTGTGGTATTTACTTCTATGGCATGCTCAGCCAGATAGCTGGTGATCTTTAGTTTTAGACCTTCCTGGTTTTGTTTGACTCTGTAATTTGCTGATTGGAATAAGACTATTAATTTACTACTAAGATCTTGCTTAGAATGCTAGATGTTAAATTCAGTATGCATATTTCTTGTCAGAAATTCGTCAGAGGACTGCAGCTCAAAGAAATGCTTCTACAACCCCACCTGTGACTCCTAAACAAGGTTCTCCCAAGTCACCTGTTCCAGCATCTCCTGATGTGCAGAGAGACTCATCAGGTCTGAGCGGACTCCCAGAAAGAACTGTTGTGCCATCCTTGCAATCGAGTGTTTTACCAAGACGCCCTGGATCCCCTGCTACTTCAGTGCCTGGAATGGGTAAACAGAGCACTTAATGTTATTTACAGTTTATATTGTTTTCTCTGGTTACCGATAAAATAGGCCATTTTCAGACAGTATGGAAATGGCATTTCATTTGGAAATAGCAGAGCAGTTATCTGATTAAGCAGGAGTTCCATATTCAATTAGCCATAACTCTTTACAGCTGGCACCTTTTGATGCTGAAACCTATTGCCTGAGCTCATTTAACTGTTATGGCTTCTTTGTTTAAATGGCAATAAAACTTTGCAGTATTCTGTAGTCAACAATATAGCATACCTTTTTATGTTCTTAGTTTAGAAGAGCTCTATGCTTATATAAATCAGGTGCAGAGGAGAACACTTTCAGAATACATTCATGTTTCTCACTAAACCCTGCACATATTTTTTTAACATACATCTTGACATTTATTTAAATTTTTACTCTAGGAGGTATAGTCATGCAATCTATACTCATAGATTAAAGTGTAAAATACCAAATACAACAGAAAAGTTGTCTCTGTTGTAGCTGAACTCTAAAATGGCATTGTTATTTTGGTACAAGAGTCAAAAGCTTAGCACTGGGTTGCAATCTGGTAGAATTGAGTACTCCTTAAAATTTAGTTTCATGTCCTGAAAATGTTTTTCCCTTGATTTCTCGTTTGGTATTCAGGTGGAATGGACTTTATTAAATAGAATATGAACTAAATTATATTGAAAGGATTGCAAAATTTGAAAGTTTTGGGTGGGCAGTATTGTTCTCATTTTCCTCATAGATGGTAAAGCTGTGTGTGGGTTCATGTCAGGCCTTTCATCCTTGCAGGATGTTTGGCAAGTTGGATCACAAGGCAAGAAAAGGTGATGAAATGCTTTCTTGAATATAGAAGGAATGCAACTTGCCAAGAATCTCATGACCACCACTGTAACGTGGAATGGTTCTTTGCTGTATATACAGGGATCAAGAATATGTTTCTCTGCCCTATGTTCCTGATTTTTACTTGAAGCTACTTAAGTCTTACAAACTGCACGTCCTTCCTTACAAATTTCCATGATGCAGTCAAAAAGTAGGACTATACATAATATACCTGCTCTCTAGTGGAAGATCTTGGGAAGCCTTTTCATATTGTTTAGTGTAGTGGAGTAAACTTATCATGGGAAGTTGTGGTCTTACTTCTCTATAGAGTCCATTAAGCCTTATTTTTTGTTAGTAGTTCTTTGCCTGTATTATGAAACTTCTATGAACTGTAAAGGCAAGTTATTAGTAAATCTTGATTACCTCGAAGTACCAAAAATTAGCTCCTTGCACAGGAAATTGGTCATTTGGTTCTAAACCGCATCTACTGATACCTGCTTACTGAAAATTCCATCGTGAATTTAAAATTGCGCTTTCCTTGTTAAGGAAGCTGACTATAAAATAAAATAATATCAGCTATATAATAGCTTTATTCTTAAGGGAAGATTAAGGCACATTGAATAAGCTGGATGAAATTCAACCTTTACTGCATAAATGATTCAGAGAAAGAAAGAAACTGACTTGTTTGAAAGGACAGTTGCTAAGCCTGGGAATTAAAATATTCAATGTAGTTTCTGTGATAATGTCTTACAGGCACTTTTTTCCCACTAGTAACTGGTATTTTGACCAAACATGTTATTTTGTCATAGATAGCAATGGGAGCCACTGCAACTGTCAGCTCATACGGAAGCCCTGCTTTTTCTTGTATTTCCCCAAACCTTCCAGGCATATAAGATCTCAGTCATGAAGTTGTAGTGAAAAGTGTGTAAATTCAGTATCTATAAGAATAATATTGTGTCTAAGTTTATGCATGGCTTACAACAAATATGAATAGCCTTAATTATCGCTACGGAAGATTAATAATTCATTTCCATTATGCTATATTTTGTAGAGGAGAATCAATTTAACGTGTATTACCACAGAGCTCCCATATGTTTGAAAATTAATAACCAGCAGGTAGTTGAGAGTTTGCCAAGCTTTGCAGAAATGACCAGTCTTTCTACAATGATTGCTTTTGATGTTTATATTAATTACTGGTGTCCATAACAGCATGAGAACCAAGATAGTTGGTCTGAATTATTAGCAGACAGTTAATTGAAGTAGTTCTTGGAGTGTGTTGTGATGTTTCATTCTAGGTAACTTTTATTCAATTTTTACTTAGTTTGTCTTTTAGAAACTTTTAATATATTGGTGATTTACAGGTCATACGAAAACTTGGGTTGTTTGAATATAGGTCTAAAACATTTGAGTGTAAGCCAGGTATTCACAAAATTATTCTAGAGCTTTAATTTTATTGCAGATTTTATCAGTGCATTTTCTTGATAGAAGTCTTTCTGGTTTCTGTGAACCTTTAGGAAATGCATTTTGCCTGACCTCTACTTTAAACAGCTTTTGCAGAATCCAGTTTATATTGCACTGAATTTGTTCTACCTTTCTGCTCTGAAGGTTTTCTTGATCTGGCTTCCTGCCTGAGGACAAAATACGGGGATAACTTGGGAATACATTCACTGGTTATCTCCTGAATTCAGTCCTCTTGTTTGTGAAAATGAGGCCTATTTTAAAAACATTAAATATGAAACTTTTTTGTACTTATTGTTGAAGAGTTGTAAGTTGCAGTATTTTCTGATCAAATTTTCTTGTGCTTTTAAAGATTGGGACAGTCCATTTAGATCAATTATCCAGTATTGATGAGATCTGTTCTGAAAGGCTGTGCTGTTATGAATAATGCAACCTTAATGGCAGGATTAGTCTTGTTCTATATGTAGCACTTCAAGAGGGCACTATTGAAAATATTTGATTCTTACAACGTTTGACATTTGCCACAGGTTTAAAAATCTTACAGCTTTCCTAGTGGACTGAGAAATATGGCCATATCTATTAAGTAGGTGCAATTATTTTATTACACTAGAACACATAGTAAAATATCAAATATAATAATATAGTTGAAAATAATTTTGACATAATTCATGTCTTCCTAGGTCTTCATCCTCCAGGCCCTCCTTTGGCAAGACCTATTCTTCCTCGAGAAAGAGGAGTTGTGGATAGAGTTATTGAATATTTGGTTGGTGATGGTCCTCAGAACAGGTAAAAGTGTTATAAAAGAAATATTAAACACTTAGGGGAAAGAAAGCTTCTTAACCTTTTTGTTTAAGCCAGACGTGAAGGTTAAAAGGATTGCAAATGAATTTGTCCAAACTTTTCATAATTAAATGGTTTTTTCTCCTTGTTTCACCTGGTATCTCTTTGCAGGTATACTGGTAATATTTTTGCAAAATTAACCTTTGGTTTGGGTGGTATTAGCCATGTGATACCAAAGAAAAATCTGTGCTTAAGTGGGTGAATGATTTATATTTTGAACAAAAAACCCCCAAACCCACTTCAACTTTATATCCATTTTAAATGCCTTTAAGATTGTCTTCAGAACTGTCCAGTCCTATCAGAAGTTCCATGTTAACTGTGGTAACTTTTCGTATTGACTGTATTCTAGTTTATATTAACTTAATTTGGATGTTTTTTTCTGACACTGATGATATTAGAAATATGTTGAACCATGAGGTTTAAAGTGTAGCTAAGAATATTTCACTGTGCTTAAACCAACTTTAAATACTATTATGTAATATGCAGATTTAGTTTGCTTTTCAGGATAATAATTTCATTGTGGAAATTACCTTTTAAGAGAAAATATCTAAGGTATTAGTCAATATGTAAGGTAAAATACATCTCCCTTCAGTGTGTTATTACTTAAAGGTATGTAATTATATATTATTCATACTTTCCAGGTATGCCCTTATATGTCAGCAATGCTTTTCCCACAATGGTATGGCTTTGAAGGAGGAGTTTGAATACATAGGTAAGAGATAATCTGTGTTAGACTCTGTTACTAAGCTAATGTTTCATAACTAGTATTCATCATACTTCTTTTTGGTTGCAGTTAAGTACTTAACTGTCATTGTGAAGTACCAAATCATATGGAAACATTTTTGGGTAACTTATTACTCTGTATCTAAAGACTTCCTTCAAGACTTAAAGAAGTACTTTATTGCAACCTTGAGGTCAAGCATTTTACGTGTAGAAAACTGTTCAGTGGAAATAAGCTGAACATTCCCTGAACATTGCTACTGGCTATGAATGGTTCTCAGAAGGGTTTTATGTTGAAAAGCTATCTGACTTTAAAGTGTGCCTCTTTTAACAGAACTTAAAATTTTGCTTTGTCAAGAAGATCTTAGGGAGATATCGGGGAAAAGTGGGAACAAGCCCTAGGGGGCTTTATGTGAATTTATGGCTGACAATAACTTGAGACAGACACAGCTCTTTATAGAACACAGATGTTTTATTTTGCCTGCCTTCTACCACAAGTGTAAGCCTGATACTTAAGAAACCAGGGAATCTGAGATAAATCTTCTATTTAATTATGTTTTACTTAACTTTATAAGTAAATATACAGCACTGAATGTTTCTTATGAAACCAAAGATATGTAGTCTATATGTCACCTTAGTTCAAGTGAGTTCACAACTCAACTGTGCCAGAAATTGCCACTTCTGCCCTTTTGGCAAGAATGGGGAGAGCAGAAGTAGGTGCTTAACTGCTAAGCGGTATCCAGTACTTCTGCAGAACAAAACTGCTTTTTCTTAGTTAAGCACCACTGAATCAGAATGCTCTTCAAAAAGCAGAGAGAGACATACCTTGTGGAATTTCTATCATCTCCTTACTCAAAAGGTGAGGAAAGTGGCATCTTAAGGGGAGCAAAAAAAAACCAACCTCATCTGCCAAGTAATTTATTTTGTAGGAAAGAAGAGAAGAACAATGGCAACATCTGGGGGTACTGAATTGCATTATTATGTTCATTGTGGTCAAATCTTGAATAGTGTTGGGCTCTACTCAGCACAGCAGCACTGAAAGCAAAAAGATTTTTAAAAAGCAACTGTATGCTGAATTTAAAAAGGACCTATATGGAACTGCTTGTGTAAATTTGGTGGAGATACTTTCAGGTACTGATAGTCACTTATTTAATTCTTGTTTTTTTGTGTTTTGGGCTGTCAGAATATAGTGTAGGAAAAAAGGTGAAATGTGAAGTTAATTAGTGAGGCTACTTATGAGGTCTGCTTTGTGTAGCATTTAGGTGTGCCTACTGCTTTTTCCTGAATCCTGCAAGAAAAACTAGACCTCAAGCTCCACGACTTCCAGACTTCAGTTTTGAAAAAAAGCGATCTATGGAATCGCAAGCTGAAACTGAGCCTCTAGAACCCAGAGAGAAAAAGCCCCAGGAGGCTGAACAGACAGAAGGTATGTACTAATCTCATCAAGTCTGGTCTTTTTAAAATGTCTAATGAAATCCCCCCTGTCATCTATCTCTCTGTTTAGATACATATTTTTAATAAGAATAAAAACAGCTGAAATAATCAAACATTGCTCAAACAGGCTTCCTGGTGAGGTGGTCAATGCCTGTCAGTGTTTGAGGCATTTGAACAATGCCCTTAACATGCTTTTAACTTTTGGTCAAGCCTTACGTAGTTGGTCTAGATGATTGTTGTTCGTCCCTTCTAACTGAAGTACAGTTTATTCTGACTTCATATTAAGTGCAGTTTATATGTTTTCTCAGTTCTTGTCCCTGCTTCTAACTTAGGTTGTTAGTGTCTTTTTTCCTGTACTTTAAAATTTCTTCATATTAGTTAATATCTCATGCAAGTGATGGCATAACAAATTTTTTCGCTCAAATGTTACTGACAAACAGGAACTAGCACTGTAAATTACAGAAATGGTTAAGAAGGGACTATGTCCCAAAGTAGTTAACTTTCACTGTGTTTGGCAGGTTATTTGATTGAGGTGTGTTGGAATTTCTGCCTTTGTTCCTTTTACTCTTTTCCTCAGGGCAGGAAAATCTAGTAAAACTGCCTTGTTTAATTTCAGGTAGTTCAAAGACAAATTGTCAATTTTAATTTGACATAGTTCCTTTTGAGACATTTTATAGTCTGCAGATACAGTAGGCATCTGGTGTACAGCCAACAGGAAGATGCAGTGTTTTAAAGACTCTAGAAATTACAACTTCAAACCAGAGGATCTCCAGTTAGATGTGCTGTTGAGTGCTTGATGGGACTTCATGTTAGTTTAAGCAGGGATCATGGTGGGAAGCTATTGAATAGCGTGCAGCTAGAAACACACCAACTGTGGGAAACTCACAGTGCAATAGAAAGAATGTTTCTCCTTGATTATTTTTAACAGGGAGCACAAAATGGCTTTGGCCTTTACTTACTGGCATGGGAAGGCTGCACAGGACCAGTAGGGAAGTTGTATCTAACAGTGGCCGTCTCAGGGTGTGGGCTTGTGAGAGTGCATTGTAGCAAAAACTTGGTTGGTTTCTTTTCCTGTGCCACAGTGGTCTCTTACCTCAAAGAAAGCACTGTTGCTGACATGAAAGTAAGAGTGAATGCAGATGCATGAAACTAAGACAGTGAAAATGTCTTATTTGCCCTCAAATCATAGAATCATCCTTTTTAGTGAGTGGTAGGTTTAGACGCTTCTTGGCTACTTTTGAACTTAAAAGACAAAGACATTATTTATTACTGAGATCTTTAAAAGTGGGCTTGTTTTCCTCTGTGTGACTCAAATGGAGAAGTCCTTAAAGGATACTCAGCTCTTGGAGTTGTGTGCCTTAGGGGCTTCTGAGTATTATAACTACAGGTTCTTAGAGGTTTTGGGAGGGGTGTTTGCTAATTAATCTGGTATTATTATTGAAAGAAATGGAAGTTGTTTTTTGTGATGTGGTCTTGTATTTATGTACTGCTTTATTTAAAAACAACAAAAAGAGCAACTGTGGGCTTCATTCCCCAGTTCTCTTTTCCTGATAGGAAGTATGTGGTGAAATTTTTCAGAAGAGGCACATGAAATAAGTAACTGGTATACTGATTTTTGGTTTTCTAGGTTAAATAGCTGATCTTTTCTGAATATTTAATCTCCAAGATGATATAAGTCATTCTGTTTTGATAATTGCTAAGCAGCCAGAAATAGAGTATGTGTTGATATTTTCCATAACTAATATCTAAGATATACCTTGTTGATGTAGAAGAGGCCAGTGCCTGTCTGTGACTTGCTGTGAAGGAATCTCTTCTGAATGAGAAAATATTTCCAGTAAATCACTTTTTCCATCAGAACCATAATAGGAAGCATAACTGCTTACATGCAGTTGGGCTTAGTAAATGAACATATTCCTTGATTGTAAGTTTAAGGTATGAATCTGTCATTAAGGTAGAGCTCTGGGGAAGACTTCTGTTCACCACAGTAATGCAGCTGCTGTTGTAGCAAGAATAGAGAATATCTTCTCTTACAGATGTAGACAAACATTTACATCAGGAAACCAACTTCACAATGTTGACAACACAGAGAAGTCCCAACTCTTCTCTGTAACTCATTTAAACCATAGCTTTATAGCTCGAAGAAACTGCAAGCTAATGTGATACAGAAGTGCTATAAATATTTTTTTACCAGTCAGCTGCTTTGACTAATGAGTAGAGCAAGAAGCTGAATCTTTTTTTCAGTTGTGTGCTCATGCAGTGACAGCATGTTACATACAACTTCTGTGGATAAGAGATCTGAAGAATGGTTATGGGAGGTGCTGTTGGCACTGAACTTAGGAATTTTTTTTTTAATCCTCTTGAAATACGAAGTCATCAGCTGTCAATCTGATGCAGTTTACTAGTACAAATACCATGCTTACTTATTCAGCAGAGTAACTTGGGAAATTTTAGTACCAGAATGAAGAAATATACTTCAGCTCTCTTCTTACCTTTTCCTTAAATGGCTCACTCTTGATGGTATTTTTTCTTTCTTCATTAAAGGCTAGTTGGTTCTCTTATGTACTTTTTAAAAAAGTATTAATGTTTGGATCGTATTGAAAAACAGGAACAACTTTTAGCCTCTTGATTAATTTTGCCTTGCCTATATTTAGTACTGTTATGCTGTGTTCTTGATTCAGGTTTATCATTTAGCACTGTTTTGAAGGTTGAAAGAAAATTTGACTGCTTCAGATTTGACCGCAGTGGTCGGCACTTCATGGACTGCTTTATGTATTGTCTCCAGATTTGTGTGGAATTCCTTGACCATCTTGCTCAAATATTTTTATGATGATTTACTACTGTGTGCTATGTTCTTTCCCTAGTTCAGCTACTATGCCTAGAATTCAGTGATTTCTCAAGCAGACATAGGTCAGCTTACCTCGATTTCAATGGCTTGTAAACAAGTTCTTTTGATTTTAAAATGTATTATGTTTCCAGTCAACCACAGTTCAGTTTTGCTGAACAACATAGCCTTGCCTTTTTGGTAGGATATGAAGGGTAGAGGGAATGCTGTGCTATTATCGGACTTCTTTTTCAAAGGCTTCACAGTAGCTTTCTGTGATAATCAAAGCCATTAACAGGCTATTGTGAGGCACATGTTCCTTAAAGCTACTTCAGCCACATGGCACTATGTGAAAGTCTGTCTTAACAAGGAGCTGTTGTAGTGAAGAAAACTTATCCCAAAGGTCTTGAAAGCACAAGTAGCTATATTTTAGAGCAATTATCTTATACTAGTTTTTTGAATTCCCACATAAGAGGTATTTTCTACTTAATTTAATAGTGATGCAGTATTGTGATTTCACTGGTTACTCAGTGAAATACTCTGCAACTAGAGGAGGGGTAGCTGATTTACAATGTAAAGTACATACACTTTTTAAGTACTACGGATTAACCAGGAGTGTTGGGACTAAAAAGAACTGCTGTTGCCAGGAGTGGGTTTTTTAAGGTTGCATTGTTACAGGTCTTAAATTTGCCTCAGGCCAGCACAGGGCTGTTTGCTGTTAAGATCATGTAGGTGTAACTACATTCTTTGGTTAAATCATAGATTAAGTGTTGATCATCAAGGACTCTTCAATTTTCTTGTGTTATCTTTAAGTCTGTAGTCGGCTTTCACTTGTTAGCTGCTCTCACAATAACTTAAATCATGCAGTATTGAAATCAGGTTGATTTGAGGCAAGCTTTCCATTAATTGCTGTATGTAAAATGGAATCACTATATATTTTTAATGAAGGCTGATCATGTTTGGAGTTAGCATCACTTACTCTGATTGCCTGACTACTGTTTTGAAGGACCTACTCTTGAGTTCCTTATAACTTTGTCAGACCTAATTATAAGACCAAAATTTTTCATGTAACTTTGTTTTAACTGAATATTCTGGAGAATTTCAAGAGTTCCAGTAAGTTTAATCAAGAACAGAGTGAAGGGAAAAGTCATATAATACCTGACAATTTTTGCACCTGTTCCTCTGAATATAGATAGTTAGAATATGCACTTCATCGGGTTTTCATTAGAAGCTTTTCCTTGCTTCTGCTAGGGCTGTGATTGTCCCTGGGACTTAACTGAAGGTGTTGTAGATGGCATCCTTCTGATCAGACTGAGCAAATAGACTCTTTACCTGTGTTTGAACGAGTCACTTGTGCAGAGTGCTAAGCATGATTCAGCTGAGGACTGCAGGACTGAAACTCTGTAAATAAAGTAATGGTTGGGCTATGCTACAAATGAGTTGAGAGGGTGTGGAGCTGCATCTTCCTTACATCCTGTTCTGTCTTTGACTCAAGCCTGAACAGCAACAATAAAGAAGGAATGCAACTCAAGTGTGGAAGGATTGTAGCAGGAAAAGGCACAAACTTATTCATAGAATTTGAGGCTGAAGGAAAAAATGCAGAGATGAGACAGAAAGAAAACTGACAGTTGGGAGATAAAGATTGAGCACAGGCAGAGATGGGATCAAGATGGAAATTGGAGAGAGGGAAGAGAGTGGGGTGGCCTGGAAAGTAACTGGGAATATTAATTTGCTTGGGCAGAAATAGGGGGATTGACTATCTGAGAGAGGGCTCTAGAGAAATTTTGGAACAAGAAGCCAGGACAGGTGTTGAGCAGCCTGTGGTTGAGAAAGCAGAGAAGGAAGCTGAATCAGGAGGCAAGTCAACTGCAGACTTGCTGAGATGAAAGATCAAGTCTGACAAAAAAATGGAGAAGCTGAGCTGCTCTGAGCAGCCTGAAGTGGAGCCTGGAACTAAATGGAGCCTTGTGTGGGAAGAGGGGTCTTAAATTCTTGGTGTCAGATGGCAATTGTACTTGGTCTGATGGACAAGGGTGTGTAGCAGCTCCTCTTGTCAGTCATGACCTGAGAAGCCAGAGCAATGGTTCTAAAACTTTCATCGCTGCTTGAATTGTGAATGTCAACCTGAAGCAGTCTGATTACTTTCAGACACCCAACATGTTTTGATAAATATGAGCAAGAGGCATTTGACTGGCGCTGTTTTTCTCAGGGGTTGGTTTTGGGACCAACACTGCTAAATATCTTTGTCAGGAACATGGACAGTGAGATTGAGTGCACCTTCAGCAGGTTTGCTGGTGACGTCAAGCTGTGTGGTGCAGTTGAGGGTGCCATCCAGAGGGACCTTGATAGGCTGGAGAGGTGGGCCTGTGCAACCCTCATGAAGTTCAACAAGGCCAAGTGCAAGGTACTGCACCTGGATTGGGGTAATCCCAAGCACAAACACAGACTGGGAGAATGGATTGAGAGCAGTCCTGAGTAGAATGACTTGGGAGTATTGGTTGGCAAGAAGCTTAATATGACTGGGCAATGTGTGCTTGCAGCCCAGAAAGCCAACTGTGACCTGGGCTGCATCAAAAGAAATATGACCAGCAGATCAAAGGTGGTGATTCTGCCCCTCCACTCTCGTGAGATCCCACCTTTGTCCAGCTTTCTGGGCCTGACCTGTTTTCGGCTATGATAGAGTTAATTTTCTTCTTAGTAACTGGTATAGTGCTGTGTTTTGAATTCTTGTAGGAATCATGTTGATAACACAGTAATGTTTTGGCTGTTGCTAAGTAGTGCTTATTTTAAGTCAAGGAATTTTTGGTGTCTCATGCTCTGCCAGTGGGGAGCTACACAAGAAGCTGGGGGAGAGCATAGCCAGGAGAGGTTACTTGAACCAGTCAAAGGGATATTCCATACCACAGAATGTCATGGACAGTATACATAAACTGGGGGGATTTGGATGTGAGGGGCTGATCACTGCTAGGAAATGGGCTGGGCATCAGTCAGCATATGGAGAGCAGTTGTATTGGGCATCACTTGTTTTTTTTCCTCTCTCCCCCCCCTTTTCCCCTTCCCGCTTTCCTCCCACTTAGTTACAGTTGTTGTAGTTGTTACTATTTTAATTTCTTTCAACTATTAGATTGTTCTATTTTTAATCCATGGATTCTAACTTTTTTGTAATTCTCCTCCCCATCCCACCAGGGTGGCAGGAGGGTGGGTGGGGAGTGAGCCAGTGTCTGTGTGATACTTAGTTGCAGGCTGGGTTTAACCACAACAGACCCCCAGCATAAGAAGGACATGCTTTGGGAAGACCTTGGAGCAGCCCTTCAGGACCTCAAGAGAGCTGAAGAGGGACTTTTTACAATGGCATGTAGTGATAGAACAAGGAGAGATGGCTGTGAACTGGAAGAGAGTAGCTTTAGATTAGATATTAGGAACAAATTCTTCACTGTGAGGGTGGTGAGACACTGTAATAGGCTGCCCAGAGAAGCTGTGGATGCTCCCTTCCTGTAAGTGTTCAAGGCCAAGTTGGATGAGGGTTTGAGCAACTTATTCTAGGGGATGGTGTCCCTGCCCATAGCAGAGCTGTTGGAACCAGATGATCTTTAAGCCCCCTTCCAACCCAAACCATTCTATGATTCTCTGAAGTTACAAACATTTGATAAGGCTAACATTTTTGAGCTGTAACTTTGCATCAGTTTTGCAAACTGTTCACCTTCACAGTATACATTAAAGCTGTATGGTATTGACTAATACTAGTCAATAAATAAACTGCCATCAGTACTATCATTCTACAGTACCTTTGCATCATTTAGTACAACACTTTGCGTTCAGTTTTCCTGCTGACTTCAAAATGTGACTCATTTCTCATATGCTACTGAAATCCTGTTGTGCTGCTAGAATTTGCCTCTTTAGAGGTAGTACTTACAATAAATGCTTTTGGTCTTCAAAATATGCATATCATCAAGGACACTCCCATCCCAGATTAAGAGGAAATATATTCCTGTGCAACCTTCCTACACTTGCCCTTGGAAGACTGGGAATATGCAGTAATTTTCATTGGCTGGTTTGATATGTTCTGCTATTTTTTTTTTCTGGTTGTCTGACTTATATTTAAAGTAGTTTCCACCAAGTAGTATGTTTAGGTTCTGTTTGCAGATTGAGCTCTTATTGGAAAAGTTATACAGTTGGTAAAACTGACATTACCAAGCACAAGGAAGCTGAATTACCATCATGCATTGTTTCTAACATCTCACATTAATGAACAAACAGAGAAATTGTTGAGGGTGAACGGAT
Organism: Chiroxiphia lanceolata; assembly: GCF_009829145.1. NCBI lineage: Eukaryota > Metazoa > Chordata > Aves > Passeriformes > Pipridae > Chiroxiphia > Chiroxiphia lanceolata. The sequence continues at coordinate 17,227,257 of NC_045643.1, forward strand.
ACAAATAATACATAATATTTTCTTAATAGGATCTAAACTCTTTTCCACAGCATTTTCTTTATTCTTAAATTTTATAGGTTTTACATGTGACCCTCTTGTTAGAAAAATCAAATAGTTTTTACCAGTTGAGAATGTCATGCAGTTACTAGTCAAAACCTGCATGTGATTACAAAATGTTTCATTTGCTTTTCAAGAATAATAGCTGCCTCCTTATTTCTGGAAATAGTTATTTCATCATTTTTCTTTTCACAGAATCTGAAGATGATGTGGCCCAGATCATTGAGACAAATGAGACAGATGATAAAACACCAAGTTCTGAGCAGCTAAATAATAAGCTAGCTGAAGAAATTGAAAAAGAAGAAGCAGAGAACATTTCAACAACTGAAGACTCTATTTCAGAGTCTATTTCAGCTGAACAAAATGAAGAATCTTTAATGAAAGCAGAATAAAGTACTTCAAGTGCCTTCTGTAGCTAGTTTTTAGCTTTGTTCATGCCTGTTGTTACTATTCAGGTGAGCTTTTTTTAATGGTACAACTTAAATCTTGCTTGAGCTTAAACTGCCTCAACTGCCACAGTGTGTCAAAGCTATGTGTAAAAGTGGGTATTGTAAATTAAGCATGTGTCGTTAAGTTAACATATAGAATGTATAGTTGGTTGAAGTCTAACAGTTGTAGCCATTGTTTAGTTTGCATATTTAAAAACTTTAAAGTATAAACTTTGCTAAGGGTGACTTATAATTTGACATATCTTTAGCTGTCACATGTAAAGAGCAATTACTGACAGCAAGTGACCTAGTAAGTTTGGTCTAGTGAATTTAAGATACATTTTAATGCTGCCCTGTTAAACAAATTGAGTACATGTTAAATACACAGATGTTTACAAGCTAAAGTGTCATCTGACATTTGACTTAAGCATATGGAAGTGTCATTGCAGTGGTGTTAATATTATTTGTTGTCTAACTTCTTGACAGAATTCAGTTAAATGGCACTCGGATAAATGGCATCTCCTTTGGTGTTTGCATTGCAGATGAACCAGAGGCACCTACATACAAAACTGTTTTGTGTTTACATAAAATATAGAAAGTCTCTACACTTGATTGTACTTGAATACAAAGCACTATTTATACTTGTACAATAATGACAAGATATAAGTGAATTTTGTGCCTTTGTGTATTTTGTTAAAGGAAAATAAAGACATCTAGCAGCACTACTTGCTTTGTGATTCCTAAAGCTGAAGAGAATTTGTTCTGCTGTATGCAGCTATTCTACAGTTACTTTTTGCAAATTCAGAAGAAAGATGACACCTTAAAAGGAGAATGTCTATATGTAGCCAAGGTGGCTTTGATAGACTAGAAATAGATCCGTGAAGAATAGGGGAAATGCATGTACATTTGCCAAAAGGCTTTCTTAACTGTGCCCAAAGCTTCTTGATACTATTTATTGTTACAATTACAATTAATATTTGCTGCTGAATTACTGAAACTGTACTTTTTTTTATCATGTAGCTTTTCAAGCTAAGGACACTTGTTATACATATCCTGTTAAATGTAACAGCTGGGATCCTGGAATAGAATTTTTCTGGTGCCTGGAAGTGAGGTACCTAAATCAGTCAGATTTTTTTAGAAATAAATGGTGACCATGTGTAACTTGGTTGATTTAGTAGTACTTCTGAGAAGAGTTTTGTGTACCATGCTCTCTGCGTACCTCAGTATAGGGAGAGGAGGAATTTCAAAACCATTTCTAATCTATTGTCTTGGTCTCAAAGGGAACTGGTTTTTACCCTGTAAAGACAACAAACCCCCTAAATCTTAGTAGCTCAAAAGCCCTCTACAAGAAAAGCATGTTACTAAATGTGACCTTAGTATCCATGTCTTTTTACAAGACGTAATTATATATTACATGAACATCAGTGATTAATTTTCTTTTCCAAATACGTGCTTTATCTTCTGATTCCTTGGGGTTAGTTTAGAAGCTCAACCTTGCATCAGTCAGAGTCACGTTTGGTCTGTATTTAGAAAAATGAGGAATTTTTTTTCTGCTTTGCTATCTAAACTGCAATTCATATTTTAATTAGTAACCTTAATAGAATGTAGGCATGTGATTAAAGATGTACTTATAGGTGTTTGACTATACTTACATAAACAATTAGTTACATACAAAATGTTTATTTACTATCCTAGTTGGGAATACAAAGAAAACAGTCCCTTTAACAAACATGTCTTACAGTGTGAGAAAAGTACAGGGTACAAAGTGATAGGGGAATGCTTTATTTTAATATTTGCAGAGAATGTATTTTAGATTCTAGAACTTATTTAAAATGGAAACAATTTTGCCTGAAAGGGGCCAAAGTTTACTTAATCTCTCCTTTGCATTTTGTACCTCACTGATTTGTCTGCTTAAAGGCTGCTTTCTTTGGAGAGGAAAAAAAAATTCACAGACCACATCAATAATTCAGCACAATAAATTGTTGAATGTACTTACATTAGAATCACTAAAACGAAGTAAAATTTGATATCCTGATCCCTCATACGGCATATCAAGGCATGAATAACTGTCACTTCAGAACTTAAGGTTACCCTAGGCACAGATATTAGTTCCTTTTAAAAATGTGTATCTTAAGTGTCTGTTCTTGTGTAGGGTCATATCAGGTCCTTTCCATGACAAACAGCTGCTGGGCTGTAATGCATGTAATATCTGTGGAATTGCCTGAGAAAACCATCTGTTATTTTACCTATTAAAAATATTTCTGTTAGCCTGGGACACCTGTGTTTTCACATGTCCTGCTTTTGCCAAAGAAGCTGATGCTTCTTAGGTTGTTGGGAATATGAAGTTTTTTTGAAAGAAAGAGACTCACTATCTAGAATGGGGTGGGGTTTTGTTTCTCCCAGTGTTCTTAAACGTGAAATTAAATGTGGCATTAGCAACTTTCCACAAGAATGGTTATTACTTTTTGTTTAATATGTCACTGAAGGATCAAGTAGAGACAGTCAACCTGATGTGAAAATGAATACTTTTTAGAATGTGAAAACCTAGCTTTTAGATCTAAAACTACCTAGAATTTTTGAGGAGGGGAAGTGTGTTTTAAGCACATGGTAGAGTTTTCCTGGTAGACTTTCATATTAAAACAGTATCCAGGCAGTCATTTACATTAACTGCTTCAGAAGGCTTGAAGGTTATGTTAAGGATGTCCTGGTATTTTGGTAGGGAAAAATCTGTTTTTAACTTCATAATTTTTCAGGGGTTTAAAGCAGCTGTAGTAAATGAGGGTACAGATTTAATTAATCTGTGGGTGAATTCAGGCTCATGGAGATACATGTGATGGTGATAGACTGTAGGCTTTCCTCAGTTTACAGTAAGCATTCACATGTTATTCCTGCCAAGTATGTCTGCCGTAGTCCTGATAGGAATATGAGAGGAGGATTATGTTTCTGCAGCAGTTACTTCTTGGCTTCTGTGTACTGTAAGTGTGGCAGAAGTAAAAGGCACCTGTCCAAAAGGAATGGAATCAAAATCCAAAAATACTTGTAGATGAACAGCAGTAGCCACTTAGTCACTTGGTCTTTATAATACCAAAAAAAACTTGGAAGTAGGAGTATGTAGACCAAAAAGGTACAGCAATTGTCAGTCATATTTAATCCAGTTGCAGACTGACTCTTAAAGATCAGGAAATGGAAGAAAGTAGGGGGAAAAATACCAAAATTACTATGGTTTCATGTTTTGTTGTCTTCTGACTTCCTAGTAGGTACTTGAATCTCATTTTTTTCAAAAGTACTTAAAAGCCTGGTCATGTGAAAAACCTCAGATGTTATAGGATCCCCCTTTCTTTCTGTGGTCAAAATGAAAAGCAAAATTGAGTGGGGTAGTAAAGTAATACATAGCAAGCTTGTTGGTGCCATGTTTTTATTGATTCTGAAATATTGTGAATAACTGCAGAGATCTCCTTTTAGTCAAACATAGCTTATAAATAAGGGAGGAATTATCTGGACTATGTAAACTCTACCACAGAAGACAAATGACTGTTCTAATTCAAAATAAATTGAAATGAGTTGGTCAAATTTAAGCTTTACTAAGAAGTCTGCCGAGCAGGGAAAAAAGGCAATGTTATTTCAAACTCTGATACTTTTCTAAAGGAGAAAACAGTTGATTAACCTTGGACATTTTGACAGAAATAGATCGTTTAGTGGAATCTTGGTATGATGATGGTTTGTCTCAAGAATTCTGTTTAGGCCACATGCAGAAGAAAGAGACGCTTTGCTCAGTGGCAAAGGAAACTAATGCGGAAGTTGAGGTCTAGAGGTTATCAAAAGCATGTAACTAGGGGTGTGTATGGTTACCTTGAAGTCAAGAACAAGAGGTTTGAACACCATGTAGTGCATGAGTAGAAGCCAATGAAGGACTTAATGACAGAGTGAAAGATATTGGAAGAATGGAAGGGATAGTGGTTTTGTCTGTCAGAACAAGGTCTTAATCGAGAGTTAAAGAAGACGAGCTTGCAAACATTTTTCAGGAAATATGGGAGGGTTTGCCTATTACTACATGGCAGTACATACCCCAGGTTAATACCATATTATTATTTCAGAAGTAATAAGGCTGCAATTGACAATGAATCATATTGGCAAAACTTGTTTGTGTTTTAGAGTTAATTCCAAAATAAACAGATGTCAATAAGTTGTAGAATAAACTGTCTAGCTATAGCTAGGGGTTTATAATGTTTTTAACTTTCAAAGGCTAGGAGAAACACTTCTCTGGTACATGGTTCTGAACGTAGCAGTGTTTGTGCACTTGTCTTTGGTGATGGATGAGTGAGTAGGGTAGAGGAAATTGTCCGTGATTCCATAGTTCCATCTGCTGTTAAAAACTTCAAAAGTCTTAATCTTCATGAAGTCTGAACACATCCAGTGCAGGATTACTAGATGTAAAGACAGCTTTAAATAAATAAACTACTGCTTCTTATTTATTCTGCTTCTGGAATAAGGTTTTGTTAGGTCTTCCACAGTGTTGAAGACTGTTCATGGGGTAAGGCATATCCTGTCTGCAAATGGTTCACTAGAAGTTTATTACCTTGAAGATTTATTTGACCAGTTCACTGGGTGTTCTCAAGCAAAATGTTTAGGCCCTTGTTTCCTGTCCAGTGACATGATTAAAAGTTAGTACATCAGATCTCAGTATTTCATGTTTCAGTTCCTTTCTGAAATTGATACATGCAAACCTGTCCAGATTTCTGGTGTAGTGAGCATCTGAAGGAGACTGCATAGAAAACCTACCCCAGTACAGGCTAATTTAAGAAAAGGCTGCAGATACATCAAGTGCATAAACACTAGGAGGAAAATAAGTTTTTTTTCAACTGGAAGTTTGAAAGTTCTTAATAATTTGGACAAATAGCCTTGCAGGAGGCATTAGGTTTAAGATGGAGTTGGAGAACAAGAGGGCAGTAACAGATTACTCTGTAACCAATGGTGTGTGCCTTCTTGTTTTTGATTAGGGATGTATTTAATGAGAGTATCTAAGTGAGAGTCTTGTCTGTTGTCAGGAAGTTTTGTTTCACTGAAAAAGTGTGTGTGAAATGGTTAATTACTGATCTGTGGGAGTGCTCCTCTCTTCCATCGTGTGGTCTTTAGGTGGAGTTCATAGTTCTCAGGTTTGTGGAGGGTGATGAAGGTGAGGAATTACAGCCGATGGGGCTTACTGGCATAGGGCTGTTGGCTCCAGGTCTTGGTGTTTAGTAACACACCAAAGTTTCTGGCAGAGGAAAAGCTGTAAAATTCCATCAGAAATGTGTCATATTTGAGATGTATCTGGTTGTCTGAAATTAAGTGTACTTCATGCTCTGGATTCTGGGTCTTTGGAGGAAAGGGATGGCCTCCTGAGTAGGTGGGAATTTCTTAACACTAGGTCTTTACTAGGGGGTTGTTTACACAACAAATAGAATAAGCTATAATAGTGTTTAACAATAGGAACTGCTACCCTCCAGCATTTAAAAAAATCATAAATTGAGTTGTCCCTTAAGATCACAAGTCTCAAGGAATTTGACTTCACCATTGCTTTTGATTTGTGGACCCCTCTAGGGTCTTATCAGGTCACATTCAATCTTTTCTCTGCAAGAATAATGATTCTATGAAGAATAAGACCTAGAGAGTGTATGATGGGCAGGATAGTGAGCAGGGTTTTAAAATGAGATGTATTGATTATACAATAATTTGCTCCCAAACCATGGGGTTTTGAGATTAAAGCAAACACACCAAGATTCTTGATAGATTATTTAACTTTGCAACAGTGCAAAATCTAAAGCACTGTATCATAATATAACCCTTTCAAGGTTGCATAAAGTCAATTTGATCATGACTTAAATTTTTGCATAGAAGGGAGTGTCCTGACCAATTCTCATAATACTGGTTATCTCTCAGTGACTGTTGTCACTGTGGGAATAAACCTACTTCAGGACTGCCTCTATATGTACCTAGCATTATAGTGCTAGGATTTTCAGTAGATAATTACTAAGGTTTTTCTAGCGGGCTTCATAAGCCTTTGCCACTGTAAAATCATGTATTCTCTGTTTTTTGTGACAAAAATAATTTGCAAAAGTGAGGTTGTAACTGCCAGAGAGGAATACATGCAGCAAAATCCTGAGGTAATCAGATATAGGAGAAAAGGGGTGCGGATACTGAAGACCTGACAATTTTGGGTGTTCAATTTGTAAATTCAAAGTCATCTCTAAATTTGTAACTTATATTGAAATAATAATTCTTTTTCTCTTTCTCTCTCCATTTTGCTGCCTCAATGAAAATAGAGAAGCTGGATTTGTAGAAAACTCAAGCAACAAAGACCTTCCAGCTCTTCTGAAGTGGTCTGCCCTCTAATTCCTTGCATCATTTCAAGGAGTTCTACTCACTTGATGAAACTTAATTTTGACTCGTTCAGCACTCAAAGAAAAACATTTTACAAAACCACCAAGAAAATTAATTTTAAGAAAACTATTTTGAATGATGTTTTAAAGGAAATGTGAAAGTTATTTCTTTAGGAATGTTTGAACTTGTATTTTTTGTATATTGAGCTTTTATTTAAACAGGAGATCCTGTATATTTATAGATGTTATTGTTGTAATAGCCTTGTTGTTACATTAGCAAAGGGTGTGTGTGTTTATGTACTATAAATAGTATCTTTAATCAGAATTATCATTTTAATCCTAGCTGTGGCCTTGACCAGTAGTTACATCACCTGCAATTGAAATCCCATTAAAATCAATTGCAAAGACATTAATTAGTGAATTCTTGGAGTCTAAGAGACTTCATGAAATATCTTAGTTTTTTTGCTTGTAATTGAGAAAATATTTGAATTTGTGCTCCCCTTTTGAAATTTACTATTTGACTAAATGAAGTAAATTTTAAAGCATATGAAATTAAATTATATAGCTTGTTGTTTGAATATATGGTGCCTTTGCTTCTCGAGGAAAAAAAATCCTAATTATGAAGAACCTGTTTATTCACTTGATCTTCATTTATGGTTTCAAGGTGATAATTCTGTTCAGTAGTTCCTTCTGTGCTGGCTGCACTCAATCAACTTGAATTTCATAGTTTGTTTTTTTTTAAGGACCTTGTGTTACCAAACAAAAATGAGAGTGGCCCAGCCTTTTTATTGCAGTCTCTGCCCCCAAGTTGGACAGGCATATGTAGGAGAAGAAAGTTGTTCAAGGTTGAGTAGATGCTGATAAGACCCATTTATCTGTGCTGCAACTAATTGTGAGAACTCCTGGCTCATGACATGAACAGCCAGCTATCTACCCTCAAAGGTCAGACTGCCACAGGATGGCAGAATTTTGTGTGTGCTGAAGAAGAGGCAGGGAAAACTCATTATAAAAAATATGTGGCAGCTTCAGAGGGAACTGTGGAGTTGCAAAGATGCTGAATTTGGCCCACAGTTACAGAGACATTTCAGGGTAGATATTTCAGGTTTTATCTAAATGGTGATTTATGTCCTTATTCCTCCATTATTGTCCACAAGGTACTGCCCTGTGTCACAGGCCTGTATTACCTAATTTTTTCAGACTGTTTCATTTTCATTAGTACAGCTGCTTTAGCTTGTGATCAGTGTACTGCACCTCATTGATAATCTAAGAGGGTATTAGATGCACAGAAGTGGCACCTAACCCTGTCAGTCTGGCTTGATTGACCCCTCAGCTTCCAAAACATGGGTTCATTTTTTTTTTTTTTTTTTTTAAGCCCAAGTTAGCCTGCATCCATTTTCACACACATTCTGGGCAGTTTAAAGGTTGGTCGGATTCGAATATTGCTCTTTCAAATTTGATAATGTATGAGTACAGAACTGTGACCTTTGATACGTAGTAATACATCAACATGACACAAGCAGTAAGTGCAGCAATTACCTTTACTACACTTCAGATTGTGTTTTAGTTCTCATCTTGTAAGCAATTATTTCAAGAAAAAAGGGATGCCTTTAAGTTAAATATATTTTGCAAATAGTGTAAATGCAGAAATTAATCTTTGGGGACTTTTTGATTTACAGGTGAATGTTTTCAAATGAATCTTGGCTTTTAAATTAACATTGGTTCCCTGGTAAAAATGAATCTTGTGCCACTGGCTTTTATACTACTTTTTTTCTGGAAGAGTTTTTTTTAACCATTTTTGTTGTGTTCTGATGTAATCTAAGTTTCATGTTCTAATTTATGGCTAAAGCCTGACCCTGCAAGCTGTTGACATGTCACTGTGTTCATGTTGCTCCCATGATAATACTCACGAGTGGGTTATGTGCATGGTAATAATGCAAGTTTACATGCTTTTAAATGCCTTTTAGAACACAAGAGCATATCAGACCTGCACCACATATTGATTTAAAATGCTGTTTTTAAATGTTTCGTCTTTTTCCTGAGCAGATCAAGATACACTCGGTTTATTTCCAAATGTTCTTTCTCACCTGTAGTTATAAATTATTTGGATAATGATAGTGCACAACCACTACCTGATAGCAGTATAAAACCACAAATCAGTACTCCTTGCCAAAGAGCATAAAGCCTTGAGAGGACTGATGGCAGTTGTGGTACTGTGGTTCCTCTGTTCTGTGGACTGAAAATCAGAATAAAATTACTGTGTCATTCTGAGCAAGCAATTGAGTAACCATTGAATGGTGACTTTCTGTCAATGCTGTCTGTCACAACCCAAATTTGAAGGAATAATTTGAAGTAGACCTTCTTGTTTGAAAATATCTGCTTCTTCAGCAGCCAAGCACTAAGCAGTGTTGGTGTGCTGGACTTAGGCACTGAACTTTAATTCAGGAGCTGGGAAAATGCTTTGTTCTATACTGAAGTGAAATCAACACCTTTTGGAATGGCTTTCTTTAAGCTGTCAAAAATCTAAACCCCTAGTCCCCAGTACCATCTGGCTGTTCTAGGATCCAGGCCCAGGAGACAGCTGATCCCAGTGGCCAATGTGGAGTGGAGACTGAATAGAGCCATTCTCTTTCAAGTCTACCATGAGCAGAGGACTAAGTGCTTTCACTAGGGTAGCTTTCCCTTTTGAACTCTTGCCTGTGGCAATTGCTCACTTACTGTACATGTGCACTAGTTATAGATTGATAATTAACCTAAAAACTTTTCTAATGCAACTCATGGAAGGGTGTCTCTAACAAATTTTCTCGGTATTTTCTAGCAAGAGAAAATTTTTAACTATCATGGTGCTATTTGTTCTTGGGGAGGAAAATCAAAAGAAATACATTAGACCACCATATAAATTACTCCTAATCAAGCACTTGACCACAGAAATTGTTTTACAAAGCCAAGAAGAATGTGCTAGCTGGGGAAAAGGTGCAAACATGTTTCTGTGCTGTTTCTTGTTACTTTTGACCTTTGCCGCGTAAGGGCACTTGGGCCCTTAACTCCTTTAAAATAAAAAAACCCCCAAACCTTAGGCTTTTTTTTTTTGCATGCATTTATAAATTCTAAATGTTAGTAGTAGTAACTTATTTGGAAAAAAATACCCAACCTACTTTTGTGCAGTGTTTTCCATCAAAAAAATATAAATAGTGTGTACATGGAAATCTTGAGTCTGTGCTGCTGAGTTAGCAGATGACGGTGGTTACAACAGCTCAGTGGGGAAGTTTGTTTTTCAACAGGGACTCCATGTTTGTAGGAAATTCCTTAGGCTGAAAGGCTGCCCTTGTGACTCTGGGCAGAGAAGTGCATTTGTTACTTGACTACAAATAACAACAGGAGAACAATGGCAACTGCTCATTGCATGTCAGTATTTGTTGATTGTTGTTTGCTCATGCTAAATTTATTACTTCTGGTAACAACTTAGGCCTCTTTAGTTCTCTGTATTGTGTATTATTTGCTATTTTTTAAAAGAGCTGACAACACTGGTATTCCCCAACAGTAGAATCTTTTTTATAATATCTATAAAATATTTCCTTTCTCTCATATTTTAGATAAGGAATACTACTACAGCAATATGACTAGAAGTACTTATTTTTCAGAAATGCTAGGGTTTTTTTTTGTTTCAGCTATTTACCTACATCTATGTATGTGGTTTTGGGGCTTTTTTTTCAAATGGTGAATGACAACCTGGTTGCAGAAAGTATTCTCTTTTTAGAGTTTATTTTAAAACTTACCAGTTTGCGATGGTGAAAACCTCCTGGAAGGAGTTTGTTGGATTATTGAACAAATGGTGAGCAGCTGAAATTTATGGACACTTAGTGGAAACTACTTGACTAAAACTGTGTACAACTCGTTGTGAATACTCCTGATATATTATTATAAGGCGTTACGTTAGCCTAGTCATGAAGTTTGATCTATTTGATTTTAAAATCTCAGATTGTGTTATGACTAAGTGTAATGATTCTCAGAGCTGGAATATTGTTAACCATTGTGAACAGTACAGAAGGAGTCTCAGGATATATAATGTAATAGATGCAATTTTGTTTGAATTTTTTTTTCCCAAGGCCAATTTAATTTTGATTTATTTGCCTCATTAACCCAAGGATTCAGAAAATTGAGTGCCACCTGAGTGAGGTATTATTAACGCTAGTGAAATATCTTCAAAATCACTCCATGCTTATAAATTAGTCTTTTGAAAGCATTTTAAAGGCATAATGATACTGTAGTGAAAATGTACAGCATCATTTAAAAATTGCAAAATGCTTATTTGATTTCAGAAATAAGAGTTGGTCACCTGACTTAAATATATACTGATCTATTATTTATGCTTTGAAAATAGAGCTGATAAAAAAGCATAAGTGTTCTTGATATTATATTTTGTCATATCTAGCTAAAAAGATTGAAATCCAGAGAAACAATTTTCTGAAGAAATGAAATAGTATGCCCTCCTGAACCCCTGGGGAAAATAGCCTCTCTGGTTGCTCAGAATACGAAGCAGTAGAACAGTAAAGTAAAACAGACAGCCCATGTCACATTCCTATTTGTACAGTCTGGAATGATGTTTTAAAAACATTTTCTAGTTATTTTTGATAAATAAATGGTGCAAATAACATCTGCAAACCAACCCTGCTGATGTAAGATTTTTCAGATCAGATTTGTTTGTCAGTGAAAGTTCAGAAAATTGCTTTGCAAAACTAAGGTTGTATAACTCCCAAAAATATGCATAACAAATGTACAAGAATATATCTTGTTCTTCTCTTGCCTTCCCTCAGAGAAACTAATGCTGATTCCCCATTACCTTTGCTTCCGGGCTCAGAAGGTGGCTTTGATGAAATTATCAAATATCAAAAAGCTCAGTTGCTAAACACAGACAGGTTTATAAGGTGTTCAGTAGCTGAATGTTCATATTGATGGTGGGACATCCAGCTGCCCATTTGGAATCGTGTATCCTGGTTAAAGCTCTGAGATTTCCCTCTGAGC